>NW_009700835.1:0-9116 GCF_000703405.1 Apaloderma vittatum | reverse complement strand
GGGTACTTAACGCGGCGTGAGTTTATTTTGTTTTCCTTTGTAACGTTTCCTTACGTAGGCGAGAAGAAGCTCGGTACGGTGATCACTCCCGATACGTGGAAAGATGGTGCAAGAAACACTACAGGTAACGCCGGGGAGGTGTAACACCTGGGCCTCAGGTGTCTTAGAGCCAGTAGGGCACCTGAGATGTATTACGGCCCTAACGCTAAAATTTGAAATAGTTAATCAGGGTAACTTTTAACTCCAGATCGGTTTTACATATGTATGTATATAGTTAATTATGTTTTTAATCATGGTTTTATTAAAGCTGTTTAGTTTTCTTTTCTCATCCATACGTCTCTCTGCCTCATTCCCTTTCCCTCCCTGTTTGGGGAAGGAAAGGGGTTAGAGAACATTTGTCAGCATTCAGTGGCCGGCCCAGCCCTAACCCTCAACACTTCTGTAATTTCCCTCCTATGGTAGTTTAACACATGCAGAATTTATGTACCCTGAGCTCTTTGGTATTGAATTTGTCTTTTTCTCCCTGTGGGGAATGCAAACAGAGCACAGTATATTCAGTTGTCCTGTGCTTTAATGCTGTGCTGTATATCTATCGTGGTGAGTTTATTTGCACGTGCATAAGAGCTGTAAACAGCTTTTTAAATTATGCGCAGAACTGAGAAATTTATTGATTTATGATTTTACTCTTTTTGAAGAAAGCGGCGGCCGCAAGTTAAATGAAAACAAGGCATTGACCTCAAAGAAAGCAAGGTTAGTATATAATACTAATACTGAATCATAGAGCGTGGATAGCTATTTAACTGCATTGTTCACAGAAGTTGCTGCGGTTTGATGCTTTTATTAGGAGAGGATCTGGGAAGGCTTATTTTCTGTACTGGTACAATCCCTTGAGCATTTCCTTAATGTCTAGGGAATGATCTATTATGCACGGGGGCAAGGTGCTGCTGGTAGATATTTAAGTTCAAAATGTGAGGCAGTCTGATATCTTAATAAAGACAGTTTTTTAGTTCTACTTTTTTTAAGTTTTTGTCCGTAACATCAGAAGTCTCTCTTCTTAATGGGGAAAGTGTGAGCTTTTCAGTAGACTTCCTACAGCCTATTAGAAATAATCCTTGTATGTTCCTTTTCTAAATTACAGTTTTTGCTGGGAGTTTCTGTCTGTCCTATCTGGCTTAGAATTTTTAGAATGAAGTAGATGAAATACTTTATTTCAAAGTGTATAAATAAAATATTTTTACTTTTCCCCAGGTTTGATCCTTACGGAAAGAACAAATTTGCAATATGTCGGATCTGTAAGAGTTCTGTCCATCAGCCAGGATCTCACTATTGTCAAGGATGTGCCTATAAAAAAGGTGAGTTTCACCAAGTGCCAAATTACCCCAGTTTAGTTTGAAATTAGAGGGCAAGTGAAACTCTTGAAATTGTTTTGCCTTACGAAGAGAGGGCTACGATGGGGTTTAATTGCTGTCTTCACAACTACTAATCAGAAGATTTAGAGAACAGGGAATCAGACTCTTCTGAGGTGAGTGGTAAGAGGCTGAGAGACAATGTACACAAGTTAGAAAGTGGAAAGTTTTAATTACCTACAAGGAAAGCAATTTTCACTGTGAGGGTGGTCAAATATTGTCATAATAGGGACCCACAGAGGTTGAGGAACCTTTGTGGGAGGTATTCAGAACTTGACTTGAAAAGCCCTGAGCCAGCCTCATACAAACTGGCCGTGTTTTGAATGGGGCAGGGGCAAGGCTAGAAACTGCTGGAGATCCTTTCCAACCAGTGGTTCTGCTTCTTTTAGAATGTTTCTGCTACCTAAAGCAGTAGAATTGGAAGAATAACTGTAAGCTTAATCCTGGCAATTGCATAGAAACCTGTCATTTAGCAAGTTTGATTTTTTTTTTTTTGATAGATTTTCTAAAATTCAGTTGCCTCTTGGGTTCCCTTTTCTGCTCCTTTCTCCCCTCTCCTCTTTTTATAATAGCTACATCTAAAAATCTAAATAGTGATCTCAAAAAAATGAACAAACAAACAAAAAATCCCCCACCCCAGACTGATTCACTCCCCTGGAAAAAACCACACAAACCAGCCCAAAATCCAACTTCTGATCTTGGTCAAGTGATAGGCTAGCTTAAAAAAAGCAGAATACCTGGGTAATAAAAGGCAAAAAGAAAAAAAATTGAATTGTAAAAGCAATTAAGAAAATGTCTCTGAAGGCAAATCGTGCTCATGATTGTGGCTGCACGTATTCTTACGCATTCAGTGGCTGAACATAAGTCACTGAAAGGTTAATTTCTCTAAAAGGAGTTTCCAGTGCAGTTTTGGACATGCTTGATGCGTTGTAAGTCAAGCTTGGCTTAAGGCAAAACTGAAAAATGAAAATGAAGGATATAATCATCATCCCTTGAAAGCAAGATAATGCACTGTGCAGTACATAATATATTAAAATCTGTCTGTGCTTTAGAGTGACTGTACTTTAGACTGACTTTATGAATGACTGAAATTCAGCTTGTACCTGGAAGATTTCTGTTTGTCGTATTCAGGATAAGTCTTAATGTTGGCTAAAAACTTCAGAAATTCCTGAGGGGAAAAAAAAAATCAATTTCAAGCAAATTTGATGGAGAGCCTTAAGTATATATATCTTTCACTAGTCTGGTGATTTTGAGTAGGTAAGCAAAAGGGGTGAATCTTGTAAATCTGGAAGGGCAATAAAAGCAACATGAACTCAGTTGCATTATTAATACTGAGGAATCAACGTAGCACACAGATATGTGGTGAAGCAATTGTTAGATGAGGAGCTACAGTTAACCAGTAGTAAATTCTGTTTATGAAATTACTTTAATTATTGTAGAAATGTGAACTGTGTCAGTGAGTCAGCGGTTTAGCAGCCTGCTGTAGGAGGGTTGCCTTTTCTAGTTGCTAGATGCTCACCAGATGGCTGCTTGAATCCCATATGGTAGAACTTTGTTCTTTTTCTTCAACTTATGGCTGACTTGAGTGGGCTTCAGGATTTCATCTTTGTCTGCTTGTGTATTGTTCCTGATTGAATCGGGTTTCTTCGTAAAATTCAGAAGTGCTTTAGATTCAAGTTCTGACCATCAGAGACGTGGTTGTGGCATTTTTCTTGAAGCAAATGCAGCTCAGTGCTTTGGCTGTTGTGTATCTCTGAAATTGAGAGGCAACCTAAAGTTAGTTACTCCTCAATTTAGACCTGAAGTGATCAGCCTGTGAGCTGGATTTTGCTCTTCAAAGTAAATGAGGTGACATGTTCCCTGCTAATCTTTTTCCTAATGGACTCTTAGATACGTGTCCAGTCACATGATGTCAATATGTGAAAGCATGCAATTTGGAGACAGTTGACGGGAGTAGTTGCTACTTGAATTTATTTATTTTTTTCTCTCCTCATAAATGGTCTTGCAAAATGAGATGAGACCATAACAGACAAAAGATTTAGTACCTTCCTGTGTTAGAAGAAGAGGGAAATGTTGTGCCAACCTCTCCCAATGCTGCTGCTGAACTTGTGTACTTTTTGCAGCTAAAGTCTTCTGACTTGATGCTTTTTGGGTTTCTGTCAAAGTCTTCTGGAACGTTGTGGTCATCTTTGCTTCAACTCTCAAGTGTTCTTGGTGTCTGTTTTTTCTCACTTCTATGACTATAAATAGCTTAGTTCCCTGAAACTGTATTCTTCTCACTTTCCTCAATTGTCAGAAGCTCCCTGCTTGTTAATCATCCATTTAACAGTCTGTTGGTGACTGTATTTTCTTAGCCTAGCTACTTTCTGTCCATCTCAGGCCTCAGTTTAGCTACAGGCTTATTAATACATCTTTTTTTTTTTTTTAATATATTTGGCAGATGGGAGCTTTTCTTGTCTCTCTTCTAGTATTCCAGCAAGTTACCGAGGCTTCAGGCAGTATGGTGAATCATAGGATGTTCAAAATAGAGCTTATTTTTAAGGTGGCAGTACTACACATATGCTGCAAATTCTAATTTGTATTAGAAGTTATAATATTACTTCTGAGATTGCAATATCTGGTGAGAAGACACACATATATTGTCAATGAGAGCTTATTTAAACAATATTTTAAAAATTATCTTTACAAAAACACAACTATGTTTCTGAAGAAAGACTAATGCTTTTAAAATAATTTACGCACCTTTTGTGTACTTACAGGCATCTGCTCAATGTGTGGCAAGAAGGTCTTGGATACGAAGAACTACAAGCAAACTTCTGTCTAATTGTATTGACTGGTCTTTCTATGAACTTCAATTTCTGTGTCTTTGTACAGTAACTTTTCTCTAAAATAATTGTGAATATTACCTTCTGGAAGAGAGTACATTGATGTTAAAAACGGCCTGATTGTCTGCCTAGAAATGTACATAATACTTGATTTTTGTTGTTTTACCACTGTTGTTAACTGATATTTAATGGTAATGGTTTGCACCAACTGGTGCAGTTCAAAGTGAATGAGAAGATCCTAGTGGATAGGTTGAAATTATGTTACCATTGTAACAGATCTTTGAGGTTACCGCTTTTATTCTTTTGCTGTTTATTGGGTCTTCTGCTTGTCTGATAGTAATATTTTTATAGATGTTTACAATATGAGCTTGTATCACCTCATTCAAGTAGTGTCTTCATTTAGTTCTATGCTTACAGGTATTCAGTTACTCTCGCTTTGAACTATTACGTCCTCCCCTTGAAGTATTGCTCTTCAGGTTTGAATGCAAATGCGCTGTCGAATTTTGTTTCTGTCCATAGGAGGGTTGTTTAAATCACAATTTTTTTTAAACTACTGCAATCTAGTGTGTTACTTTGGCAGTTCTTACTTCGGCAGTAAGACTCGTTGGCAGTAAGACTGATTAGCTATTCCCTTGTTAACTTTGAAGGAGACTTTACATACAGCATCTGGTGGCCCAAGGCAATAAAATAATGAGCATCAATTTCTAATGCGAGGTTTCAGTCTCATAATTTCCTAAGTTAGTCTGGCTTTTAAATAATGAGTTTGAAACGGACTCGTGAACTCTGTGATGTAGTTGCTTATATACATGTCAGATTTTAAAGATCGAGACAGGCTGCCTTCTTTGTGGCGTTGATTTGATCTAAGACATGAAGTGAGCCTCCCTGAATGTGAGAGGCTGAGTGTGGCTCTGCATTTCTTTTGTCTTTTGATTAGTTTCTACATCAGAAAGCAATTTCTGTTGTGGAGGGTACTAAGCGTTCACTGTACATGGGTTTTAAGGGAAGGGAGTGGTATTCTTAGTTCATGATGGGGTTTTAGCTAGACCTGTTTAAGTATTTACTCCTCCCAGCAAAAGCATAAGAATGCTTTTGCAACTTTCTTTCAACTGTTTGGAAACGACTGTCAATGGGAATTGCCCTATGAATAGATACTCTGTTTTAGGTTTCCTTTTGTGCTCATATCTATTACCGAGACAACTGCATGACTAATGGAGACTGAAAAATGACTGTTCTTTCTATGTGTTAGAGAAAATAAAGAATACTAGGACTATAGTTACTCTATTTGCACTTAACTATTGTCATGCTGTAGTTGTGCATGTAAGTTATGCTGTAAGTAGCCCTCAAAGGGGGGTTGGGTTACCTGACATTTCCTGTTACCCTTAATTATCCACTATTGAGCGTTTGTCACCAAAGTCTTCTGTTCCAAACTGTTGACATCCTGCAGTTGCTAAAATTCTTGTCAGCATTTTAAATTTACTAAGAAGCTTCGTCAGAATAGTTGGAAAGAGCTTGGTCCCCCAAAAGAGAGGAATGCTGCTGCTTTTCCTTTGAAAAGCTTTACATACCTTAGGAATTGGATGGAGGTGCATGGATTAGTTAGCTTGCAGCCTACAAAGTTATTTCGACATCGTGGTGACCACTTGTTTCTAAACACATTGAGGAGTTCTAATATTAGCGTACATCTCTATGGCACATACTTTGTGTGGATGAAAAGAAGATATCTCTAATTGGCTTCAGGTTTTGCAGCAAGTGCTTGTCAACAGAGTGTGGTGATTTCAGGTGGCAGATTCTCCAATGTTCTCTGAACTCTACAACCTTTATGGATGTGTTCTGTAAGACTGATTGAATTTTGCCGTTCTGTGACTAAAACTTCATTTCTTGTTTTCCTAAAGCTTGCAAGAGCATCTATTTCAAAAGCATGACTGTAGTTCTGAAATACATGGTATGAACTGAATGTTTATTGCATTCTCTAAATACTGGCACTGAATGAACTCTTACATCATTTTAAAAAAGATTTAAAATCAACAGCGATTTAAGTAATGTGATCCTTTGTTCATATTTATTTTGTGAATACAGCCTTTATGCACCTGTATCCTGTTACTGGGCAGCTGCATTTGGGCGACAGAATGTATTTTTGTTGGAAAAGGAGGAAAGGTTTTGTTTTGTGTGGGACTTTTTGTTGCTTGTTTTTTTTATAGGTGGTGGTGGTGTGTTGGTTTGTTTTTTTCTTAATAGTGGGCAGTGGTTTGTTGTGCTAGTGGTTTATCATGCTTGGGATCTTCCATCTGTAGCTCTCAAATCTTCTTAGCCTCATGAGAGCTTCAGTTCCTGAGATCTCTAAAATGTACTGATGTAACAGTCAACTTTCAGAAAAGCCTGTTTTTCCAAGAATTCTTTTGGAGACCCATTGCTTTAAGTTTGTATCATAAGCCCTTTCCTGTAAGAGATGCACAGCCGTTGCAGGCAGTCTTGACAAAGAAGTGCTTAAAGTTATACACCTTCAGTAAAATTGAATTGCCATATAAAAGCATTTTTTTGATACTAAAAATGACCTGTTAGCATGGGATGCCTTTCCTGAGACGTTCAGTGAAAAACAAAAGAAAATCTGTGATGGAAAGTTGGCATTTTAGTTTCATGTACTCAGAATACCACATTAATGTTGCCAGATGTTCAGACTGTCC
Source organism: Apaloderma vittatum (assembly GCF_000703405.1). Taxonomy (NCBI): domain Eukaryota; kingdom Metazoa; phylum Chordata; class Aves; order Trogoniformes; family Trogonidae; genus Apaloderma; species Apaloderma vittatum. The sequence goes on along the minus strand of NW_009700835.1, from coordinate 2,204 downwards.
TCCAAATCATGGGTTACATAAGAGATTTGTGCTGCCAAATTTAGTAGATTAGATTTTTTCTTAATATTGCTGAATTCCTATACTGTCCTTGCTGTTTCTGCATGTTCATTGGCCAGAGCTATTACTGAGCTACGTATAAGCAACATTTTGATGCAGATTATGTAGAAAAAAGAGTGGATTAGCTATAAAAATGTTACTGTGCCTGTAGTAGCCAGTCAGAGGAAAACTGAGCAGGGGAACTATTGAAGGGTCCTTGTTGTGTCAGGGTTCTCACATATTTCCACATTAGTTTTTTGTTTTATTTTAACCCATCTGCTGCAGATGCTAGAGAAAGGATTGTCCAGGATAATAATTTGGCAATACCATTCCAAGGCGTTAGGACTCTCTTAATTGTTTATTTGTAGAAATGTGGTGGGGTTTTTTTTTCCCCCCTCTTACATGTATTCTATTCCTTCATTATCAGAAGGATAGCAAGAAAGGCTTTGTCTTATATACAGCAGTATCGCTGACTACTTTGCGTTCCATTTTTATTGAGAATGGCTCAGACTTGCACCAAAATCTCTTCCTCAGCAAAGTAAGAAATGTACAGGTTTTAGACGGTGAAGTCTGTTGCACCTACATGCTTGTTTGGCTGTCACTCCTGTCATCAGCCCATCTCTCCACAGTGCCTCAGACTGCACAAATATTCCAGTCCTGTGCTAGCCTTACCCAGAGACGCTTATCCCAGGACCCTCTGCCAATCTCTGTCATAAATTCCAGGCAAGAATGACTTTGTATTATCAGTGAACATAAGAGGTATGTGCAAAAATTAAAAAACCCCCGTAGACTGAATTAAGCAGCTGCTTCAAGTAATGAGATGAACCACATTGCTGTGTGTTTTCCTAATACAAAGCTGTAAGTTTTCCAGGCACACAAAGAATCCTGAGCATGAGAGATTCATTATTCATTGAAAGACAGTAAGCCAAGAGCACAAGCTGTGGCTCTTTCCATCTGGTATAGCAAAACTTAGTTTGTGATAGGGCCTCTACACCGAGGGTAAGATTCTGGGGCTAACAAAGTCTTTTAAAAAACAAACCTCAAACAAGTAGTTGAAACTGGGCTTCTTGATCTCCAGTAAGTATATATGGCTTAAAAATAGTCCCCTTTCTGTCATTTGCTTTGGATGTTGGAGAATTCTAGAGTGGTTTTAGGGATGTTGCTGCGCAGTCACTGACTTGCTGGTTGCTTCATAGAACTATCTGCTCAGTGAGCGCTGGTTCAGCATGGGTTCCTGCAGGTATCTCTTTTGCCTGTAGTATCTTAGCAGATCACTGGTTTAGAGAAAAAAAAAAAGTAGCAGGGTGAAAAACAGAGCACTGGTGACAGGAAAACTCACCCTGAATCTCATGAGGGAATGAACACGTTGCTGCATCACAACTGAGATTTGCTATTAAACAAAAACATGTTTGCTCTCCCAATCAGCAGAACTGGTTGGACAGTCCGACAAGGCATGGTGACAGCCCTTAGGAATAGCAAATTCAAATGTTTCTTTTAATAAGGATTATAAATGTGCCTCCTTTGAAGACCACTTGGTTTTGAACTGTTGGTCTTCCAGACTGCTGCTTTTATGGAAGAAGATATAATCTGAAATTTATCAGAAACTCATTTTTCGTCAGTGTTTATGTGTGGGGACCATAGTTCACTTGCATGAGGTATGCATATGTTCATTGTGTTTGGCTAACGCCTGCAGAAAACGTGAGTTCTCTGTTAAGAAGGAGTGCTTACATCACACATTAAGGACAACAGGAACAGATGTGTTGAAAAGACCTGGAAGAATGTGTTTGAAATCCTGCCAAGAAACTGAAGGAAGAGCTGAGTGGCTTATTCTCCATGTGGGTATTGCTGGTAAACATTACTTTCTTTACATGGTTCACAAAGACACTTCTGGCACACTCTTTTCTTTTTTGTCTTGCTACTATTCATGTGATAAATAGCAAATAGATTTTTCAGGCACCACTGAATTGATGGCCCAATAACTACCTAATCAAGCAGACAGTTCCAGATCAGCTTTCTAGTAGAAAACCTCTAGAAAGTACTTCTTCCTTTCTGTCTCTCTCTTGCACCGAAAGACGTAGACTGAACTTAGCAGTGTTAGCAATTTTTTAAGCATAAGCGCTTCCAGCAAATGCATTTACATAGAATCACAGAATGTTAGGAGTTGGAAG
>NW_009700834.1:14515-50802 GCF_000703405.1 Apaloderma vittatum | reverse complement strand
ATGATTAAGGGAGTGGAGCATCTCCCTTATGAGGAAAGACTGAGGGAGCTGGGTCTCTTTAGTTTGGGGAAGAGGAGACTAAGGGGTGACCTTATTAGTGTTTATAAATATATAAAGGGGGAGTGTCAGGAGGATGGAGTCAGGCTCTTCTCAGTGGCAAACTATGATAGGACAAGGGGTAATGGAATCAAGCTGGAACACAAGAGGTTCCACTTAAATTTGAGAAGAAAATTCTTCTTGGTGATGGTGACAGAACACTGGAACAGGCTGCCCAGGGAGGTGGTGGAGTCTCCTTCTCTGGAGACATTCAAAACCTGCCTGGACGCCTTCCTGTGTAACATCATCTAGGTGTTCCTTCTCTGGCAAGGGGATTGGACTAGATGATCTTTTGAGGTCCCTTCCAATCCCTAGCATACTGTGTGATACTGTGAGTAGCAAAGATATCAGAAAGTACAGAAATAGTCTACAGAGAGCAATACAGATATCTATGGGACATTTGTGTGTGAATCTGCAAGGGTCTACACATAGGATGGTAAGTGCCATTAAAATCTTCTGTGTCCAGTATTAGCTGGATCCTTTCAGAAAGCAGGGAGATATGAAGAAAGAAATGCCCAAAGGCAGAGTCACATCCCCTCTTTAAGAAAAAGTAAGTTAGGTTAATGGCAGAAGTGAGTAGCCATAAGAATTCGACCTAAGATTTCATGTGCCTAAGGGAAGAGACGTGGATATGGGGAACTGGAAGTAATGGGGCTTCAAGAAAATCTATAAGCAGTCTGAAGATGTTACAAACTCTACTACAGAAGCTCACGGATCTGGTTTAGTGAATTTTTTTTGTGAAGGCTTCTTCAAACTGCAAGAAAAAAAAATCTATTTTTTTCTAATGGAAGATTTTAAAGATAATAGTATCTTGGGATATAGTTACGTGGTTTAGGTGTTGCTGTATCAAAATAGTAAAGATCATGACAGGTTAATTTATCAAGCATTCAACCTTGGAGAACCTTTGGTGTGTGAGAATATTAATCCCCTCCTGCATACATTTATATTCATTTTACGTTTATGCAGATACAGACAAACCCAGAGGCCAAAACTCTTACCCTGGAAATGAATTTACACTGACTGTTTCACTGTTTCCAACTGGCAGTGAAAGGTAATTTAGGTAAATTCACTGATGTTTTCACTTCCACATTTCGGTAGTAAAAATGACTGTCTTGCAGAACACCAGAAATAAACATTTTAGGATTCAAATTGGATAAACGTCATGCTGGACAAAGGTATAGTTAGTCAACATAGTTCTGGGAAGTTAGTATTTTGCTAGAAATCAGTGGAAACAGTCATTCAGCATAGTGGAGAATTTTTGCTATTTTGAGATTAGATTTGATTTTAATGTGGGGTGAAAAGCAACAGTTTAGAAATTCTCAGATTCAGGGAATTAAGTCCATTGTCCTGGGGTCATTATAGACTGGAAACCCTGGAGACGTTCATGGAATGCATTGTCTCGCAGGCCCAGAAATTGGATGCTTGAGCAGCCAAAATGCTATCGAGATTAAACAGAAGATCATGAAATTTTTACTGGGACCTCCTTTTTCACTCCTAAGCAAGGCTAAGTGCCGTCGAACAGTTGGCACATGTACCTTTGGGAAATGTTTCAGCTTTGCCAAATCAGCAATTTCTTTTTGTGCGTCATGTACGTGTGCATAATTACACACGAGATGCTGGTAAGGATTGTATGGCTGCATGATAGAGATGATTCACTATCACTGTGATTCTCTCAGGCAGTGGCAAATAAAGAGCTGAGCTCAATAAAGTCTTATTCTCCGAAACAGTCAGTGATGAAGACCTTTGTCCCTCAAACTCAGCTGCATTTATTATTGTTAAGTATTCTAAGGTTACTGAGGCAATGTCCGGGAAATTAAAGGGTACATTTGAACTGACATTGACACAGGTTAAATGTCAAACTGACACTTGGAGGAGATGTGTAATAAAATTAAGGGAGTACCTAGAATAACCGGTATTTTTAATAAAAGCTATAGAAAATGTGCATAAAGATGGGCTCAAACTGAAGGGATCCATGCAGCAATGTTATGAAAGCAGAGAGCTCATCAGAGACTGATTTTGTTGTTTCGTATTTGTGTATCCCTATTTACTGCTTGGAATAACTGAATGTTTGGTTGGCTCAAGATGACTCAGAGCTGGATTTGGAAATGTTTTGACCTATGTCACTATAGCAGCACCACTTAAGATGTTCTCTGTCATTTTAGGACACAATAGAAAGCAGATATATGTTTAGGTTTTTTGTTTCTTGATAACAGAGGAAGCCTGGAAAGCAACAGGTGAATTGTATCTGAATTTTAGGGACAATTCTCTATATCACTGAACATTTAAAAGGAGACTATATTTGCCCCAGCTCTTTATTTGGCCCTCCTCTGCATGCCCTGTTGGCTAGAATGATTTCTTTATTTTAGGGGAAGATGACACTGAGGTTTGCGATGGAGTTACAAAGATGTAGCAGTAAACTGCTGAGAGTGTTGTGTTATCAATTGCTAGAGATAAGTATATGACTTCATGGATTGCATCTAAAGAATAAAATAGCATTTTTCTAGATTTCTGCACAAATGTCCCATACTTGCCTAACATGATAAATAAGCATATATTTAGACACAGTATATACGTGAGAGATCGTAGAGACTAGCCTGAGCAGGGTAAGGAGAAACTCTTTCTGGTACCTTGTAATGATCACCTAATTTGGAGAAGAGTCTTGAAAAAGACAGTTGAGTCACAGGAAACAACCGAAAGTTTATCTGGCAGCCTGAGGTGCCTGCCAGGTGCAACCTGCTAAAGCAGAAGTCTGTAATAGTTCTTTCAGATTTTAGAGAACTGGATGTTGCTTACTGAGCATGAGGTCATTCAGCCCGTACCTGGTGGTGGGAGATGATGCTCACTCTGTTGAAGCTTAAAGTCCATAACACTTCTCACCCTGCGTCTGTGTTTGTTTTGTTCTTTGGCACCACTACTGACTGTACAGCACACAAAAGATTGCTTATATTTCCAATGTGGTTATTCAACTTTATGAAGCACTAACTTCCTTCGCTAACCAAAAGTTTTAGCTTCTCACAAGAAGTGTTTTGTAGTGTTGACCAACTAAAACAGTGGTTTCCAACCATGTTCACAGATAATTAATGTAATCTAAATACAAATATTATAACTTTGATGGTAAACTGGGATTCCTTCAACATCATGGCTTCACTTACAACTGGTGTAAGATCTCCTTCGGTTGTGATACATTCACTCATTCTCATACAGACACAAAACCAAAAATATACAGTAAACCAGTTTCCATTATGAGCCTGATTATGATTAGCTATCTGCACAGTGATTAAATTTGCTGTAGTAATTCTTAAATTAAAGTTAAGGAAGAAAAATGTGAACTATTTTTGACTTAAAAAATATAAAAAAGTAGGAAGCAAAACTCTGCAGTAATAATTGTAGTGATTACCCTTTTTTTTTTTTTTAGAAAAAGGAAATATAGCTGTTATAAACATCTTGAAGTGACTGCCTATAGACTTCCTACAAAAATGAAATTGCAATGTTTAAGTGTCCATGTTCTTTAGTGATTAAATGTACTTTGGTGATTAATAGGCTTTCTCTGCCCCCTTCCTCACCCTTCGCTGCTGTGTCAATATTGTGACTCATGGGATTAGAGAATCATAGAAACATTTAGTTTACAAAGGACTTCTGTAGGTCATTTGGTGCAAGCCCTCCAATTCAAATCAGGGCTTACTTCAAAATGAGTTTTCAACAAGCTGCTCTGGGGGATATTGGCACTCCCTGTGCTGCATGAGAGAACTCCAATATGCAGGTAATGACTGCATACAGTAGCCAAAGGCATCTTTGAAAACAACTCTGATACATTGGGCTCCCTTTTAACAGGGCTTAGTGCTCAAGAAGCACTTTGTAGTGTAATGAAAAAAAAAATAATGTAAACCATACAGCATTTTTGGCCTAGGAGTTAAATTATGTCAAATCAAGTTTTGAAGAAAACTGCACTGGGAGATATGAAGGATGTCATGTAATGTAATGGTCCCTGTTTTAAGCCCTTCTGGAAATTCTTGGAGAGAGTGTATTCTAAATGCATCTGTCTGTAGGTCAGTGAAGGCAATTACATAGACTTCAGGGGAATGGTGATGTATGTGACCACTTTCTGTTGAAAACTCTGCTGCCCCAAGGGGTCACTCCAGCAAGCAGTCTAGCTCTAAAAAGAAACTTGAAGCATATATTGCTAACCCCAAGTGAACAGCACAACATTCCAGCAATAAAATCCAGCTATAAACATGGGGAAAGGCCACATCTTTGATAGCTTCCTGAAATGATTGCAAGTTTCTTTTTTATACCTTCCTCTCACTCAAGCATCCCAGAAGGTTAAGGTGTAGGTTACTGTGACTTCTACATTTAAAATCTTTACATGTGATTCTTATTTTGCTCGAGAAATTTCCTCATTTTTTTCCCTTCCTTCTTCATCTGCTTTCGTCATTCTTCATATGCTTAATTACATGAGTCCTACTGTCTCATTGCAGAGGGAAGCCACCATTAAGGCCCATGTGATTTTTAATTCAATTTAAATTAATCTTCATGGACTCAAGGGACTATTATGCAAGATATTAGTTTTATTTACTTAAGGGATATTACTTTCCTATATTTATTTTACATTTCTTGCCTCTCATTCATTCAAACATTTCACCATTCCTCATACTTTTTTTATCTAAAAAGCTGTGGTTGATGTAGGTCTTTTATGTCTTTTCTCTATGTGTGCCTATAGCAGATCATCTGTTAAAGGAAAAATGTTTGGCTGAACAAGAATAATGTTGTAATAAGGGTGGAGTACATTTCTTGTTTTTAAAAGTTCCTTCCAAGATTTTCATCTTCATTTTTACTCCAAGTGTTTAGCCAAAGAAACAAAACAAACAAAAAATCCCAAAGGGTAAAATTGGTGTAAAACACCAGCAATATCTTTGTCTTTGCTAGATACAGATGGGTTCTCAGATGAATTTTAAAAAACAGGTTTCTTCAGTGTTCACTGTTTATAAACCTTTCTTGCTGTTCTTCATTAGGATGTAAGACCATGGTCATTGTGGGAAAAAAAAAATAATAATCCAAAACAGACCAGATCCTTCAGTGTGTTGTGTTGTCTTTATGCCACATTCTCTATGTCTACATCAGTAGTTACGCACAACCTTAAGATCACTCTAAAACCTGGTCTCACTGAAAATCTGTAGGATGAATCCCCTATAACCTCTCCTCAGCAGTTCCTGCTCTACCTGCAACCTCTGTGGCAACCAGGCAGCAACAGGTTTGCATTCTGTCCCTTTGGAAACCGTGCACATGTACGAGCATGAAGCACTCCAGGTCTATCCATAGGAAACCCACCTCGAGTTTGTAGTTGCTTGTGTTCGTGTAGCACAGATAAGCCTAGTCAGATAGAGTAGAAGTCCACAAATGGTTTCCCAGGAGGCCTGAGTGGGGGAGTCTTGGAGTTACCTTATTGCCCAGCTCTAAGCATGAAAATCAGAATACACTTGGTCTTGGTGAAACTTGGAAATTTAAGTGGGAAAGAAAGTCATGTGGTTGTGCAAATTACCCGGAGTTCAACTTTGTCACTTGCTCTCAGTGGCAAAACCCCCTGGATCTTATAGTGTCTTTAACGTTTAGAGAAGACATTCTGCTGCAGCAGAGAGACTTGCAGTAGTCCACAGTCTGTGTGCCATTTTTTTTCCATCTGCAGTGTATCAATGTAAAGAAGAAGGAATTAGTCGAGCAGAGACCCTGCTGGAGTCACCTCTGAAAGTCTGTGACTTTAAATGTTGGCCTTATGTGGTCATTGTTAGTTGGGGAACTTTTTTTCAGGAATGTTTACTGAAAGAGGACATTTTAAACTAATACTGAGGAGTACTTGCCAAGTGGAAGCATTCTTACCCATATCTTGTGACTAACGCATCCAATCAAAGGAGTTTGGCTTTCCAGTCTTGGATAATGAAACCAGATGCTTTTGAATAAACTACAGAATATTGCAAAACAATTTTCCTGTTTAATTAAAATGATAAACATTTTCTATTAACACAAAATTCACCAATGAGAAGAGTGGAGGGATTTGGCTGCTGAATTATTTGTTATGGAACATTTGCTGTGTTTCAGACTGCAAGGTGGTCATTTGTGAGACTGCCATATTATTTTAGAACCAACATAAAAGATTTACTGGACATGAAAGGTAAGCAAAAAAGGAACATCTGTCTTCCTATGTTAATGGGCAATTTTTCTGATGGTCCTAGGTAACAGATTGCATCCACATTGCTTAAATTATTTTTCACATGCCAGATGGTAAACTAGAAAGATTTTGAGCTTCTAAATAAAAGACCAAGGAGAAATCTTGCAACAATTTCTGAGGGGAAAATAATGGTTATGTTTTGCATAGCAACTTCATAAATATACCTAAGAAGATCAAAATTACGTAAATATTTTTAAAGTCATAATATGGTTTTAGCAGCATATATAGTAAACAGACATTTCAGCTAAGTTTCTTATAAGGCTAATATAGTTAAACAAAAACCTTTCTGACTTCAAGTCAGAAAGATTTGAAAAAATTACATAATTTTAGAGTCTTTCACACAGAAAAACTTCCACAATTTTGAAGATTTGTTTATTTTTTTTTTGGTATATGGTATGTTAATAAACAGAAGTCATGTAGTTAGTTCTTCATTTGAATGTCAAATGGAGAGGTTTTGATTTATTTTAAATATTACATAACAGAAGAAGGGAAATGTGAAATCCCCATACACTTCCAGTTGGTCATAGCAGACTTTTGTTGATAACTATTTTGATTAATGAAAAAATAATTAACTGAATTAATCTCTCTTACTACCTGTTGTGAAAATATGTTTTCAAATCACATATAAATTTATTTGCTCGTGCTTTTACATGTTTTGCTTTCATTCAATAGGTTGATCATTTTGGCAAATAGTGATGAAAAGGTTTGATTTAATATCTAAGCTATATGCTCTTGTTTCTGTTTCCTGGCTGTATAATGGTACCTTCTAGCCAGGCAGCCTTCCGAAAAGGCTAGATGCAAAGAAGAGTTAGGTATGGCAGTACCTCACTTGCACGTGGCTACAGTAGCTGTCTACTTGACATATCCAGTCTTGCACCATCAATTCTTAATCCTATTAGAGTACTTTCTTCCACTTCTTATTCTGCTCTGTTATATGTGCCCTGTTCTCTGGCTGGAAATGTAGTTAATTCTTTTTTTTCTAGGCCCAGTTCTTTACTCTCTTTCCTCCCAATCCTTTGAGACTATGTCCGAGCAAAACTGTCCGTCTTCCCATCAGTCTTATGCCATAATTTTCAAAAATCTGCACAAATACGTCTGTCGCACCTCATGTTGTCTAAGGATCTTTATATTGTTTCACTAACTACTTTGCTGCCAATCTGGTTGGAATCCTCCTTCTTAAAAAGAAGCACTACCCCTTCCTGTAGTAATCATGCAGTTACCATGCCACATCCTCTTGACTCTTGGCTTGTCACTGCACAAAGCAAGGAGGATGACTATGTAACATACCTGGTCTTACAGGACAGAGATGTTTCTAGCTGGATCAAGAGGAGAGGTTTAAGTCCTAAAGAGGACCTACAAGATACAGTGAAATTTTTGAGTCATAGATTTTGACTTCTTATAATGTGGATATTGTGCCAAATTTATGTTTTGGGACTGAGGATGGAAATGTCTTGATTAGTCAAGGTGAATGATTAACAAGGATTGTCTATTCCATTTTGAGTGGGTATGTTCTTGCAGAATCATTAGGGTTGGAAAAGACCTCTAAGATCATCAAACACATTGCTGTCAATAAACACCAGATATTCATGTAAAGTCATTGTCCTCCTGGTCGTGTGCAAATCTGAATGAAAGATATGATGGTAGAGAAATTTTTAAATAACTTCAGAGGTCATCTTCTCTGTTCACAAGGTCTTTGACCATGAGAGAATGTCTAAGTAGTGAAGATGAAATAAAGTATTGTCAGCTGGTCATGATTTCTACACAGCAGGTGACAAACATCTTCAAACACACATAAAGATGGGCATAAATTGCTATTCTTTTTTTTACAGTTGCCTGCAGATACCTGTTTTGGATTTGAAACACCTAAAAAACTATGGTGAGAATATAAAATAGAACTACTATGTGAACACTTCTTCATTTATTTTTTTGCAATCATGCTGTTTATAGCATTCATAATCTAGGGACAGATGGTTTACTCCAAGTTAAGATGGAAAACTGCTGTGCAATTTTGTTTGTTTTTCTGATAAACCAGTCATCTGCCTCACAAGGAGCCTTATTTTAGAATTCAGCAGGTGGAATATATAAGATCTGTTCTTTTATGACATCTGCAGTATTTCTACAGGTGGGGCTTCTGGATGGTCTTTGAGCAACTTGGTCTAGTGGGATAACCCCCATGGCAGGGGTATTGGGACTAGATAATATTTAAGGCCTCTTCCAACCCAAACCATTCTATGGTTCTGTGATTCTGTGTATAAAGTCACATGAATATATCTGAATTTCATTCAAAAACCAAAAAGCTATGCTTAAAAGCTCTAAGAATTTCAGAGTATGGTGGCAAAATTAAAAGACAGACTGAAAGAGATCCTTGTAACTTAAAAAAAACAAAACCAAGCTTACAGTCAGCATGTGGTTACCCCAGAGTGTGACACTCCATCCATCTCTTACTCTCTGTCATTAAATGGTAGTGCTTTTCCCCTGACTCCCATTCCAGAAAAGCCATAGTTACCTTAGGCATCCATTTCCATCTTGCAGTATTCTGATAGAGAGTTAACAACGTTGCTGACAACAAACCCTTGAAAATCAATGAAATTTATGACAAATTAAGGGAATCAGTGCAACAAGTGGAAATTATAATTTAAGATGTAGTCACTGATTTTTTATGATAATCATGGTAGACATTGGTAGCAAATTATTCCCTCAGAGTTATTTAGAAGCAAAGTCTCTGTTCACTTACAGAGTTTCTTACAGCCTCATAACCAGAGAAGGCCTGTTGAAGATCCACAAAATTTAGCAGAAGGCTATATAACACTTATAGGGAGTTACCAGAAAATAATTCACACTTCAGACTTGTGTCAGGATGCAAAGGGAATCTATAGCTGTGTTTGCAACCATGTTCATGTATTGCTTTTCTTGAAATGTCTTGCAGATTGCTTTATATGAAGAATGATAGCTTCAAATTTAAGGCAGAAGTGAATTTAACATGGTGTAAAGTAATGGAATTAGTATTAGGAATGGAAGCAGCAATGAGGAATATTGCAAATCTTATGCTTAGGACAGAGGGGAAAGCAAATTGGCTTAGTGAACAAAATGCAAAGCATGCTGAAAGAGTCTCAAGTTTACAAAGGATTTTTCTTCTCTGGAAGAGCACTCCTGTTAGGTGAATATGAGTGTTTTAAGTGGCCTCATGTTAAAAATTTCTCAAGATTAGCCAGAAAATGCAAAGCAGTCCATCAATCGTCCTCTCAAACCAATGAGGCAAAGCCCAAAAGACTGTAGGAAAAGGAAAGAGTAAATAACTTTCTTATCCTGGAGAAAGACATATATGACTGAAAGGAAAAGAAGTAGAATCTTGCCAACTAGTGACACAGATAACTAATGAGATACTCAAGATGTGAAGACAAAGTCTTCAGTTACACCTCTATATATGAGTGTACATGCGGTATGTATCAGCCATGCTTCTCACAAATGATCCTGGTCACAACTGCGGTACTAACAAAAAAGCTGACCAAAATAAATGCTAAAATATAAACCCTAAAATATATAATAAAATAAAACCCTAAATAATAAAAAAGAAAAGAGTCTTATGTAGTTGTTGTGCCCAAGGGACCAATGTAAATTCCAAGGCTGCCTGTAAAAAATTAAGTTGAAACTGGGGCAAACCTTCAAATAAGATTCTACCACATGCTGAAGATGCACATAATGCTGTTGATAGAGGTTAATGAGCTGTAAAAATTGGGATTTATATCTAAGCCATAACATATGAATACAAAATGGGCTCTTGACATCCTCAAAGAAAAACCTCAGGTTAAATTATAGAGTCTAGATGATAGGCCAACATCATTTCACCATTGTAATATTCAGAACAAACATCCTCTATCATTAAACCAGACAAAACTATCCATATATGAATGGTCTATATAAAAGTTAGTGACTAATGTCTGCATGTTAGATAATTATTTTATGTGTACAGAGGACTTGCCAAGGGAGTTAGTTGCAAGATGATGTTAAGACAGATATGTTTTAGATATTCACCAAGTTTTGTTTATATTGATGTAGTAAATTGCCATATAAATATAATCATATTCCAGAATTTTCTAGAAAGAGGATTTAGCAAGTGCTTTTTATATCCTCAGCTCATGCAGAAGTAATGCAGATAAGCCAAGGAGAGTACTTCAGACAAGCATTGAGGCCTCCTGTAAAACAAAACACATGCTCCGACTATATGTATGGATCTGCATGGCAGCAGAACAGGCAAAGGAGTCCTTGCAGAAGACATATGCTGAACAGTGAGAGGATTCATATTTCCCAAACAATGCATCTAAAAGCATGTATGTGTTCATTTAACTTTTATCAGCATTTTTTTCTCATTGTGCTTTAACAGTTTCAAATTACTTACGTTGCTTGCTAAGAACAGGAGACCTGCCTTGTATTGAGAAAGAGAACCAAGTGTTTTGGAGCACCCCAGGCCCCCTATAGAACTTGTTTATTTTGAGCAACAATTCATCTGTAATGTAAGAGAAGGGATAGTTCTGACCCATAATGTAACAGCCACTGAGGAATAATCAACTGGCAGGATAGAATTACTACTGGTTGGAGACAGAAAGTCTAAGTGTTATCTTTGGACTTAAAAGTACCTCAAAAATTGCATGGGAAGTCTCCTTACCATTTGGACAAATCACAAACCACTTGTGGGTTTTGCTAATGATAGTCAGTGCCAGCCTTCGCAGCTGTCTGGCTGTAGCATTGGGCTTCGGCCGAAGCCTTCAAAACATTTGTTAGAGTGCCATCAACAACTGCTGTTGCCACAACAGTAAGGGAATTTGGGGTGCCTATGTTATTTGTGAAGTACCTGAAGTAGATGCTGATGAAGGTTTTCCAAGTAAGGAAGGCTTCCTGGAGAAATCTTGAAGGTGGCCCCTCTTTCTGAGGGAAGATCATGTTACCTCCGAGGTTAGGGTAAGTAATTTAAAAACACTCCATGTGGAACGAACTTCAGAGATTCAGGAGCAAAGGGCCCGAAGAAATGCTGCAAGTGGACATATCTAGCAGGGAAGAAATAAATTCCTCACAGTGTTATCAAAAGTATGACCTGTTAATCCTTGTATAAGCCCTTGGCCTGGGTCTGTATATAGTGGCTAAACAGAGCTGGTACTTCATGGTCAGAAATGACACTGAGATGTCACCATGGCTGTTGGTGAAAAGCTGAGATGGATACACAAGTTTGCTCAATACCAAATTTTGACTTTATTTGCTTTCTGCTCAACTGCAGCTGATCATCTATTAGAATCTGTAAAGCAGACATAAAGGATGCAATTAATGGGAGGTTAGGAGATCTGGCTGACATTTTTCTGAAATGGGGAAGATGGGAAAAAACCCACTTGTACTTAATCCAGCCAGAAAGGAGAAGCATTAGGGCACTGCGATTCCAGTAAGTACTGCAAAACCCAAAGCCGCAAGTATCATGCCAAAGATAGAGAACTGTACTCAAAGGCCTTGTTTATACCAACATTTCCAGTCCCCAGTAGCAGATTTCAACTATCATCCTAAATCAAATGCAAACTTAGTTACTTAGAAGTATGCATCAGTGACGTAATTAAGAAGTGGCTGGATGAATTTAAGTGCTTAAAATGGTGCTATCTGGGCTACCCAGAGTATTTTGAGTAGAGCTCTTTTCCATCTCTTCTTTTTGTCTTGTTTGTTTTGTAGGAATTCTTCTCCCCATGTATGTCTGAAATAGAGAGGCCAGGTCCAATCTGAAGTATTGTGAATAGAGAGTCATCCTTATTTTCCAGCCTTGTTTTGTTGAAGTTGAGAGATCTAGTTTGTTCAGATAAGACATGAACAAACAGCAAGTCCCTGGTCCTAAACAAACCTCTAAGCCACTTCAGATTTTGTACATCATTAAGGACACGTCATTTTCCATTTGTAAAGTATTGCTTGATATGTTTAGCCATACTATGTGGGGGACTAGGAAGCATACATGTTTGTCTGTGTGTTCATGCACACTTCTTGCTTGCCTTTGGGAAAAGGCATGTGTAAGAGCTAGATCAGAAATGCTTGAGGACCCTGGTGATCACATGAACACTTAAGACTCTTCTTATATTTCGTCTTCTCAGTGCTGTTGGATGAAAGCATACAGGCAGCTGCTAGAGTGGGATCGCTGTTTGGTTTTGGAGCTTCTTTGTTGTTATCCCATTTATCTCAGGCCTGCAAGCACAGTAGAAAAGAAGATGCTAGTCATGGATTAGAAGCTTCCTAGAATAAAGCTGTGTGCTTAACTTCTGAGAAGAGAGGTGTAGAATAGGTATTAGTTTTGAAAATGAATTACAGTCTAGGCCTTTAAGACCTTAAAAGTTAAAACACTTTTTTTAAAAAAAATGTTTTTTCTCTTCCTTAAAAAGGGAACAGAATACGAGGGCTTTCTGATTTCATGGTTCTGCTCATCTTTCTTTCTCATTTTGTGTCACTAGGCCTTGAGCTTTTAATAGGCTTCCCATGGCAAGAAAGGCCCGGGGTAACATTACTGCAAAAACAGTGAAGTTCTGCACACAGAAAAGGATATTTTCCTAAGCTATTGCTTTTGTATCTGCTACACAGTGGAGCTGCAAGAAAGCAACCTGGCTTGTTGGTGTGTTTGTGCGTGCATGTCGTGTGTCTGTGTGAGAGCAAGCCACTGCTTTGCAACCACTCCCTCCTACTGCTGGTGGTCCGACCCTAATGTCACCACTTGCCCTCCTCCTACACTTGTTTGGCCGTGGGACATGACCCACAGACACCTCTGGACACACACAGGATGTGCGTGGCCATCAAGTTCCTGGTTGATCTTTGGCAGCAGCAGCACACGGGCTCGCTGCTTAGGTCTCTTCTTGGCCTCTCATATGGCACGCTGCCCATTTCCCAAGAGATGTCTGCAGCTGCCTAGCACAGGCTCAGGCTGCAGAGGCCTCTCTTGTTTCTGGATGATGAGCTCCTCAGATTCCCTTTGGGATGGAAGAAATTTTCATCCCAAATTTCTGTTGTTGTTGGAATAAAAGAACCTACAGCCAGCGAGAACCACTCTGAGAGAAGGGGCTGTTTTCCCACATGTTCAGCTATTTAGGTGCAGATTAACACTGATATAGACACTTAGCACTCTGTCATTGATTCTGATTATCACTAAGTTGTTAAGGTTTCTTTTCTACAGATTATGACGTCTTTTCTTAGTGACTTTATTTATTTATTTATTGTTATTCAACTTATGTTGTCAAGTCCTTCCTGGATCTAAGTGGCCTCCAACCCTTTTTTTTACACGGATGGTCTGTCTAAGTAAAGCCTCCATCACTCTCAGGCTGCATTCACATTATTCTTAAAGGCATGACTCTGTGAAATTGAAAGTACTAAAGCAGATCAGATTGACTCAGTGTCCACGCAAGTCAACAGAAAGCATTAAACCAAGTCCATTTTGGATCAAGTCTCAAACGGAAGGGATTGTGACTCCTGCTGTTTAAGTTCCCTAGTATAAAGGCCTGGTATTATTGTAATTTGACCTGGTATTAATGTAATAAGCCACAAAGATGATTACCTTCCTTGTTTAAAATGTGGTTTATGTTTAAAGAGCTCTAGAAGCAACAGCACTGATTTTTTAACTGCTTGTTTAGTAATGGCTTAGAAAACTCATTTGAAAATCAAGAGGCATAAGGAACTTTCATTTCCCTGTTTGAGTACATTCAGACTTTTTCCCTTAAAAAGTAGTTAGACAAGCCAAAGTAAACTAAAATGCCAAAGCAAAGGATAAACTTTTTATTTCTCCTAGGAAGTTATTTATTCATTATATCTTTTTCTAATACTTAGGAAATGTATTCTCTCCTAGCTTTGTTGCAAACATCTCGGGTAACACTGTAGGCTTTCATTAAAAGAAAGCTGTCCTTTCAGTGTTTTGCTCTGCTCGTTTTTTTGCTGTATACTTAAACCTGTCTGTAAGACGTCCCCTGGGATCGAGAAAAAAGCATCCTTTGTAGGCAGGTGGTCTTTTCTTGAGAATTTTCTGATTAGAAACACATGTTCATGAGTGTGAGGAGGCTTCTGTAATGAGAGAGTAAAGCAGAGGCCAAGGAACCGGCTGTGCTGCACAGGCAATGAAGTTGAAGCAGATCAGGTTTGTAGCGGGGTTATTCTGCACCTCATAACAGATTTATTTTTTATTTGATCTGTTGCAGTTCTCAGCCAAGTACAGTAAGTTATATTGATAGCTGACAGTTTTTTGAACTGGTCAGAGCATGTCCCCTCACTCTGAAAACCCTGGATGCAAGGATACTGCTACGGAGCCTGCATGAGGACTGCCATGCTGCGCCTCAGCAAGGTGAACTGGACTCAAAATTTTTTCTTTGCTTTCCTTTTTATAGTGGCTTTATCAGTGTGGTTCACCCATATCCAGGCACTTTCTTAAGTGGGAAACATGTTTTCCTCAGAATAAGAAAGTTTCCTCCTTGTAACAAGTGAGTAAGAACAGAAAGAAGAAAGTTCCCCCTCAGTCAGCGTGCCAACCTCTCCAAGCTGAGATTTTCTCAAATAACTAGGGTGCAAGGGAGCTGTGAGCAGGGTCATGTACCAGGGGAACATGAGGAGGGGCAGAGGAGCCTGTACTTGTACTTGCTACTCTTCTTCAGCTTCCCACTCTGAACAACCTTCTTATCCTGCTCAAAGCCATGGTCACCATCACAACATTTACTGGCACTAAGAGTGATTGGAAGGAGCTGTAAACTGTGGGGAGAGAGAGCACTGCTGCTGCTAAGTGGCTGGAGGCAGCTGTGATGAGCCAGAGGAAAGCATTCAGGTGCTCAAAAGTGTTGAGTGGAAGTAGGCACTAACGAGGAGCATGTTACACAGGGGCTGCAGATTACAGCTTTGTGTCTAAGGTCTTCAGTGAAGAGATACGGGCTTTTGGGATTCCAAACCCTCCAACTTTTCCTGCTTCAATACTCAGATTAAGATGTTTGAGCAGTTCTGTTCCTCAAGTGCCATCTCTCTGTGTGCCAGAGACAGACAAACTTTCCTGTAGTTCATCAGGAAAGGATCAGAGAGTGCCCTCTCTCACTGTTGCATAGAAAACAGAGGGGATGTTCCCTGGGAACGTGGCTATATAAAGCATTGAAAAGATTCATTCAAAAGGTATCTGCTGTTAATACAGTGAAGAACTAATATATTGGTATATTGATATACTGGTTGTCAAACTCAGGAACCAACAATGCAGCCAAAGACAGATAATTTCTTATCTTTCTGCATTCTGTGGATGCAGTTCTGACTCTGAGATGTGCAGACCTTGAAGCACTGCTCTCTATTGCCTGGCAGTGTTTTTCAGGGCCATTTAAATCTAAAAACTAATGGAACCTCCTGTATTTTGTCTGTGTCCTGAGTGTTCTGTTTGAGATACATAGAAGTTAGCTGTTTTTCCCTTACACCAGCTGAGGAATCTTTGGCAGATGATACTCAGTTGTCCCTAATGTGCCAATAGCTATCCTATTTCCATTATTGGGTCTGCACAAAGTACGTAATTCAGGGGAGAAAATTTATCACAATGTCGAATGTGTAAGTTTTAAGTGATGAATAATCAAACACTAATAAACTAAATAATCATAATAAAACATGGTGTATGCTATTTATGGAAATGACACATTTATTAAGTTCGCGCAAGGATAAGCGATTTTGTTGTAGTCAGTAGCAAAACTCCCATTGACTTAGCGGGAACAGAACCAAACTTCTTGCATGCACCATCAGACAGTTATAGCCATTTATTAATAAAGTCCTGGTGCAGCTGGGATGATGACACATTTTTGTTACATTGCCTGGAATAAAGTAATAATAAGCAAAGAAAATTTTACTTTGGATTCTCAAATCAAATGGACTTTTTCATTTTGTTTTGTTACGTTTGCAGGGTGTACTTGCTGATAGAAGTTAGTTTCCATTCCTTCACACAGCAAAATATTCTAAAAGATTGACAGACTCTTAGTGAGTCATGAATTTTCAGTGGAGCTGACCAAAATGTTCCTTATAAAACAGCACAAGTTTTAACAGCACCTGTTAAAACTAGACTGACAGTTACACAAAGAATCCAATGGAACAAATTTAGGAACGTGCCAGAATTTTCATGGCTGGTTTCACTCTGAAAAAAAGGCTTAAAATCCTTTTGCAACACAATCTATTTGTTGATTTAAGGCCAGTCTGGGGAACGCATTTAGGCATTTAGTGATGCAAATAGATGCTCTGTGAGATTTTGTAAAAGGTCCAGCTATCCTAACTGTGGATGCTCAAAAACTTCTTTAACCACTTTCCTTCAAGTTTGCAGAAACAGTCTACTTGGCTTTCTGAGTATCTCTGGCAATTGTGAGGCCAAATCACCTCTCTAAGCCAAAGAGTGTTTTATATGGAAAGCTAGTAGCCACCTTAGTGTTGGAAAGGATTTGCTAACATAAACAGGGACTTGGAGATATTTTCTGTAAATGAAAAAGCAGATATGTGAGTTTGACATTCACATGATACATCCACAGTACATTTTCTACTGATTTATTTGTAAAACTGATTTTCTTTATGTACAGTTATTCCAATTATTTCTCGACGAAGATTCATACATCACACAAATTGATACTAGACATGCAAAAGAACTTAAGCATTTGCAAAGTTTTAATTTCAAAGGTGCAGTTAATTAATTGAACACAGGTATTCAACTGGAACACGAAAATACAGTCTGCATTTGCAGGCATTTGTTTTAATTATGTGATTATTTTGCATTTGTTGCAAAAAGAAGCAAGTGACAGCCTGTGCAGTTTTGTTGGACCTCACAGGCTTTTTTGGAACTAGATATTAAATGGTACTATGAAAAAGCAGGTGCTTAATTTGCAAACACCAAACAGATGGTTTATGCATTTATAAACACAGACCTCCTGCAAGAAGTGCACAGAAATCGAGGTTTGGTTCATATGTATCCCATAATTTATGCCCTTGCAGCAAAGAAAATATAAACAGGATCTTCTTCTCCCACCATGATCAACATCACTGCCAGATACAGACAGTTTTGGATGGTGTTTCTGGATAATCTTTACATTCCATCTGCCTGCAGGAGGACTTCCTGACCTGCAGGGTGAATTTTATTAACACTGAGTTCTTACGAAAGCAACAATCAAAACCAATCCACCCCAAAGCAAAACACATATGCCTCCCGATCTGCAAGACAGGTGGAATTATAAATCTCTGCAACTTCAGCATAATGAAGATGTTTAAATATTTGCAGCTGACAAGTAACAAATAAACCTGATACAGGTAGGAGCTGAGCATCATTTTCCCATTTCTCTGAATTGGAAAGCCTTGCTCCAGGCATTATGCAATAATATTGTAATTAACAACAATTAATATAACAACAATAACGGCAGGAAACAATGAATGCTCATGAGAGCCCTCTGAGGCCAATCGGTAAGTATTTAATGAGAAAACTTAGATATGGAGGAAAGACGTTCCCTCTCTCATCAACCAGTTGGCACAATTCTCTGCAGCACCTGAGTGCTGGTGGTTGTTCTTCTATGGAACCCTATTCTTCATCTTTACTGAGGTTCTATCTAGCCTCTAGTACCAACTAAAAGATGTAATGTGGGCATTGTGGGCATTTGGACAAAGTCCACTGAATTTAATATAAAGCTTCTTCCGGTTTATAATAAACCTTGAATTAGGCTCCAGCCTGGTTTAGCAATGAGTTTACTCAGTGTCAGAAGTACGAATAAACAAAAATCCTCGACCCCCATGTTCATTGGATTGCCCAGGAGGTTTCAGTCTCTATCAGACTGTATTCCAGCTAAATAACATTGGATCTAAACAAAAATATTGCCAATTACTCTCTGTAGTAAAAGCTAAGTAACATCAATGCTTAATTTATCCAGCATAAAACTGTTATGAGAACTGTTACTTATGCTCGCATATCTGAACAAAGAGATAACAAGCTTGTCCAGTACTTTATTGTTTTAATTCATATTTTGTTTTTATTTATAAATACTTAAAGCAAATTTGCAGGTAAATAGTATACAAAGATAATTAGGAATGATATTAGTTGCTTCTTAATAAATGATCCTCTCTGTTTCCTGTACCTACTTAAAGTACTAAAAAGCACTGAAATCTCATTACACCAGGATTTGGTAATACCGTAATGAGAAAAATATTAAATACATGGCAGAAAAAGGAAGTACCTGCACTAAGTTTGCTACCATGACAGTGAAAAACAGAATCATCGAATAATCTGTTCTGTCTGCAGGGGTTGTCTGGAGGGCATCTGGTCCCAGCCCATGCTCAGAGCATGGCCTTGGCCAGCTGAGTGGCAAGCACCTCCGAGGACGAAGACTCCATAGTGTCTCTGGGCACTGGTTTCAACGATGTTTCCATGTAAATGCAGTAAGCTCACCAGCAAATGTAATTTCAGCGGTAACATTTCAAAAATAATTGGAAGCTCAGAAATAAAGCTAACATCCCTAATGCTGCAGTGGTTTCTTAAAGCACTGGAAAAATCTTTATACAACACTACTAGTTCTATGACTCAATGGCACAGAAAAGCATTCCACAGCCAGGATTTGCTGCTGATCAGAGCAGAGGTTCTTGCAGCTGAAAAATCAACCCTTTGCTTCCCTCCTGCTCTTTCTCCCCTAGAAAGTGCAATGGCTGGAATTTAGAAATCGTTAGGCGTTTGTTTGGTCTTTCAAAGGAAAGACCTGTGCCATTTTTTTAACTCAGACTGTCTATGGCTTTTACTATAAATGGCCCAACTTGTAAAAATCTGAGTACACAAATCTCAATGGTGTAGGAATGGCAGATACACAGCCCATTTGAAAGTCAGGCATTATTTCTAGTTGGGTGACTTTGCCTGAATTCGTGGAGTTAACCTCAAAATACTACTGATAGAAATTAGGAGTCAAAAGTATGGGATACTTTTCCAATCAGTAACGGGAAAAATAAAATTTGGAAAAGTATTTCTGAGTGCAATGACCCAAAGAATCCAACAGTGTAAAAATACAATAAAACGTGGTGGCCTTCAGATATCAGGGTGCAAGCAAACAGGTGTTTTCTTTATTCAACCAATTCACACTTAGCAACATGAGTGCCATAAAATTGCAGCAAAAGATATTCAGGAGCACCTATACACTATATTTTTTTTAAATATAATTTCAGCAGATCAACACACAACAATAAATGCATGGTCTATACGGAGATACAGCAATCCTGTTACATTTATTGTATATATTTGTAACATAAGCTATGTGTCTTTCCAAAAGAGTGAGCTAAAACTCAACTTACATCTTCTGCTGAAATCACTAACCACAAAAATGAAAATGGACGTAAGAGTTTCAGCCTAGATGCTATGCTATAGCAAATGGACGTAAGAGTTTCAGCCTAGATGCTATGCTATACCAAATGGCAAAGTAATGATTTCTGGGGAATATTTATTTCAGATAGTCTGGAAAAGTTATATGGGGAATAAAAACCAAGGAAGAAGGTTCATTTTTAGTCTGAGGTAGTGCAAATGCACTGATATAGACAAGACATTAATCTTGAGATATGCAGAAGAATATGGAAATACTTTGAAATACAATGAAAGGAAGTTTGAAAACCAAGTCTAAGTCGCATCTGACCAATGAAAATACAATCAAAAAGGTCATTACGCTTATTATTTTTACATTAAAATACATTTCCCAGCTTGTGGGTGTGGTCCCCATGAGGGCCTGCCGTCTGTAAAGCTAAGTAGAAACTGCCCCGGTCAGTGCGAGGATGGGAGACCCGTCCCGCAGACAAAGCATTCTCTTGTCACCTTTAGGGGACTGGTTAGCTCAGTCAGTTGAGCGTGGTGCTAAGGTCGTGGGTTCGATTCCCGTTCGGTGCCCCACGTGTTGCCTGATCTAGTCGAGAGGTGGCGTTCCCCGGTGACAGGGAGGCCAGATCAAAATGACCTCTAAGGTCCCTTCCAGCCTAGGCCATTCTATGATTCACTTTGTGTTTTATTTAGTTATACAGAGAAACTTGAGTGAACAAGTGCTTATCCACAGTAATGGTAGACGACAGAAGAATCACAGTTAGAAAAACATTTTCCTTGAAAGCCCTTTGGTGGCCATTTGGGAACATATTGCTGTTTGCAGGGTGGAAAAGGGTGAGAGAAGAATAGGTTTGTGGTTACAAAGAAATTTTTTAAGGATTTTAAAAAGAGCATAGTCCTCTTCTCTCACCCAATATTATCTTTTTTTTTAATTTTAAAGTATCTCTAATTTTCTCTTTTCAGCTCACCTCCTGCAGGAAAATATGATAAGTTGATGACTATGATATCTAAAATAAGACACCTTTGAACCTTATGCTCTGAAACCCCAAACGTTGGTTTTAATTTTGTTCTTGGCTCCTGTCTCTTAAAAAATATAAAATCACACACTTGAAGTCTCCTTCTGGTTGTATAAACTGTGTCTGGGTGTGAGGACACAGAGTAAGCCAAGTTTTCAAACAACTAAATAAGAACAAAAACATTTACAGAATGTAAAGCCTTGTGGCTTTTTGACTCTGTAAATAAAGTGGGAGGCTTTCAAATGTCAAAATTCAGACATTAAACAAAAAATTGTGTAAATTTGCATTATAAACCATGCATTGGTATCATCTAATGACTGTGAATCATAACTTTATATCCCTTATCTATAGTACAGCGATACTACTGAAATGTAGGCGTGCTGATTTTGGTCTTGAGCCCTGTTGTTTTCATGTTCATAAATTTCAAAAGAGCAGTCTTATCTGATGTGAATGTGCTTGCTAAATGCAAGTGTGGTGCCTGCAACTTTTTACGCACACCCTCTGCTACATTAGTGGATGTACTTTTCTTTATTTTATTAATAATTCAAGTATCTTCAGAGTAATAACTATAAGACTAGCATGTTTCCAGCTTGGGATTCAGGTAACTTGAGGTTAGCCTCAGAAAGAGGGGAATGCAGGCAGATGGCAGTTCCTCTCACTGTCTGTAGGTGGCCCTAACATCAGTCTTGCCCTGGAGACATCAGTCTTGTTCCAGTGCTTCCAGAGCCATCCTAAGCTCTGAGCAATACAGGATGACTGTGAGGTGGTTATTGCCAGGTGAGACTAATCCTGTCTGAAGCCAGCTCACCCAGCTGAGGGTGCACAGTGGAGGAAGGAGAGTTGGCACCAGTCTGTGTTTGCCCAGGTCTGTGGCCAGAGATCCTGAGGGGTGCTTTGGCCATCAGTAAATGTGACAACTCACTCTTTACACTCCACCCCCCCCGAGCTTGTTTTAGTGGCATCTGTCCTGGAGCTACTGAGGGCAAGAAGAAAGGTAGCTATTTCATAGCGGAAGAAGGCGCTGAGCCCCTTGCCTCTGCCTGGTGTCAGTGCGTGCCCTGTGCCCCATCACAGCACCACATGGTCCCTGCCTCTGCTCTCCTCATGTCTCCTGCTCAGAGAAGCCCCTGTTGCCTGACCCAGAGCTACCACTTTCCTGGCCTCACACGAGCAGGGCAGTGTGTATCCCTGACAGGGCAGGCTGCTGTTGTGAGGCTACACACTCTCTCAGGTGTATTTATCTCTCTGTCACTGCGAAAGCCAGGGGCAGGCAATCTTCCCGAGCACTCCCAGCTAGCTGATGATGACCTTCTCCAGAGGAAGAACAACACGTATTAACATTATCCTTTTCCATCCTAACATTTCGGGAAGAAGTAGCTGGGCCTTGTATTGGTTTTCTCCATGGCTTCCTGCTGTGCTCCTTGCACCCACTGTCTACCTTGGAAAGCGGGCACAGGAGGCTGGACATGAGGGCAGCTGTGTTTCAAACCTTGCCAGTGTAACGACTGTGCAAAGCAGACACTTTCACTGCAACTTGCTTTCTAAAGCTCTGAGAAGAAGAAATTCCTGGGAATAAAAAGTTGCAGGGCTTTTCCTGTTCCTCCTGGATGGAGGACAGAGGGGACTCAAAGGAGATAAAACCCAGAGAATGCAATTTTGAATTGCACATGTCCCATCTTGCTCTCTGGATGTTGTTCAATGCCTGCGTTCCCCTCTCCCCTGAAACTCTGAACTGCAACATATTATAATCTCCTCATTAACAAGAAGAAAGGCTATTCCAGTGCTATTCCAGTTTTACACCTGCACGCCTCGTTTGAAATGGCAGTAATGTGGTGATTAGTCTTAGCAGAGTGTATTTTAAAGTAGCTGATATATTCTCTAATGACAGGCCAGGCATCTACTTTTTATCACTTATCTGTATCTATCTGCAGCTCATTTAAATTCTCATGCACAATGCTCTCTTTACGAGGAAATACATTCTTATCTCCCTTAACGCTGTGTAAATATCTTCACTCTGTGCAGTTACGTCTAATGGCTTAAAGCAAATACTTACCTCAACCACACCATGATAAAATCTTCCTTTCCAATAAAATAAAAAATTAATAGCATATTTGCCATCATATTTGTATTAGTAGGGACAGCATATGAGGCAGAGTGAGTTATAGAGGTCTCCAAACTGTGAGTCTATAAATTAGTCATAGTTGACTCCATCTGTGTTTGCACTGTTTCAGACTCATTGCTACTGTTTCTATTCCATTAGGTGGTGCTGTGTTGAAACCTAAATCATTTTCAAAATTTATGCTAATCTATATGCCTTCCTTGAAATTATCATCCAATTATTATTCATACAACTTTTTACAAACGATCTGAAGGAAATGTTCCTATTCTGAACAACAAAAAATAATCATTGCTAGAGGGCAGTTATAGGCTGCTCGATGACTTTTGCCCTTATTTACAGAGCAGATTTTGGTGGGATTATTTAATTAATTTTTTTCTTTTCCCCAGCAGTTGATTTTGATTTTGAAACTGCGCAACACAGGCTCCCAGGACAGGAACATTCTATGTCAATGAGGCCCATCCCTTGTTGTTACTTGTAACTCTGTCATGTGATTTTTGCACAAATTTGTAAGGACTAATCTTAGAACAAGTTGTTCCAAAAACCTAGTCCTGCAAGGATAAGAAATCTGATCATCACCATCATAGACTCCATCCTAAGTTTATTCATAGCTTGTTTTTCTCTCAATGTTGTCTATTAGGAAACATCCTATTCTGTCTTAGGCCTTAGATTTGCTTGACCTAACAATGCAAAACTCTTTTAATCATCTTTTTTTATTTTCAGCAGCCTTTGTTTATCCCTTCACTGTGCTGATTTGAGTTCAAGCACGTTGTTCTTGAACACAGAACTGAACATTGCATTTCACACTACACCAGTAGGTTGCGAGGGAAGCATGCAAGGTAATACACTTGTATGTCTTGGTATCACATTTCTTTTTTTTTACAGACATGTCACTCTGAGAGTTCATTGTCATCCTGCCATCAACCTGTAGACTCAGATTTTTTCATCTCAGTGCTTGTTTCCGGTTGATGACCTCCTCAATTATGGGCCTAATTCATGATAGTGGCTCCTACAACTTGCTCTGTCAAACTTCTGTTGCAACGTCACGTCCACAGGCTCTTCCTGTTTGCTCTTCCCTGGTGTTTCTCTAATTAGTGCCCCCAGCAGATTTCATCAGAAAATTTCATCACTGCTCTTCTTCCTGCCCTGTTAGGGTCACAAATATACTAACCCAGTCACAAACCAAAGATAATTCCAGAAGTAATTCTTGCAACAGAATCCTTCTTTCAGGTGAAGGTCTCCATACATGTCATTTATTTTTGCGCCCCTTTTAGTAATTACTCACTTACCACTCTTCTTCAAAACTAAAATGTACTTGAATTATTGAAAGGGGAAGTAGAAAGATAGAAGTCGTGAAAGCTCCTAGTGGAATACTTCTTTGAGGCTTTGAAAAATGTTGTCTGTTGTTGGGTTTTTTGTTGTTGTTTTGGTTTTTTAATTAAAAAAACATTACCTCACTGTAGATTTGAACTGTTTTTCCTGGAAGTTGATGGAGGTTTTGCCAGTGATTTCTATTGTACCTTAGGGTCTGATGCTGTCTCCAAGGAAATAAACAACAATGCCCAAATGACTTAATGTTTAATGAGATTTTCTATGCAGTTATGAACATTAGATGTCTCCTGATTTAAATTAAAAACAACCCCTTACTTGCTACCTATTTGCATCTTAGATACAAATAGAAGTCCCCTCTCTCTCTCCCATGTTTTGAAAAACAGAACTGGTAATCCTACTGTTTGCAACTAGGTAAATAAATTTATCTGTGAAGTTTGTAGAAGGTTTATGTACAGGATCAAATCCATGTTTTTTCTTTCTTTTGTTCTGTGTTGTAGCAACCCTTGTAGTTTACAATAGTATCAACATTTCCAAACAGAACTGCTCCGGCTTAAAATCTACATCCACTTCTATTTATTCATTATGTATTAATGGGCTTTAATTAATTTTTATGTAAATTATTAACTTTTGCATTAATTAACTGAATTGTGCTTCTATCTCTGAAAACCATATTCTTTATTTAAGGTACAAAAATGACCAGGAGTTTTAGAAGTTAAAAGGTCTGAATAGCACAAAACATACTCGATTTCTACACTGTTGTACATGCATCTTTTTAAAAGCAGGTACCCTTAGGTATCTTTAAAAAACATAAGACAACCGAGTTGCTCTGAAATACCATGATAAAAGTTCCAATTTATGGTCCAAAAATTTCACTTTGAAGATGCTGCCTCACTAAATAGTGTTTGTCATCTTCATTCAGTGGCCCTGACTTAGTTCATAGTGCCTTTATGTATGAAACATCTGCTCTGCTGTTTTGTCTTTGTTTCTGCAAAGACATAACATTTTCTCTTTCATAAGGTACTGGAAATTTACTCTGTTATTAGTAAAATTTGGATTGTCCTGAATGTTTTATTGTTGGGAAAAAAATAAAAAAGACTCATATCTGTAGTTCTAATAAGAAAAGAAGTGGGTTTCAATTTTCCTGGTGAAGTGAAAGTTATCCAATTACAGTTTAATGCAGAAATAACTGGGAGTACCTGAACAGTGAATATATACTAAAAAATCTGTAGGCTATAGTGTATGGTGGCTGACTAATGGGATGGGAAACTAAAAAGGCTTAGAGGTTTTCAGTCTCATTGTTGTCCTTCCACAGTGAATTACCCAAAGGTCTTTCTTCTGTGCACGCTCAGTAGGCTGATTGTTCCAATATTGCACAGAGTGTCACTGTCTCTGTGCAGAAGGAATTAGAGAGCATTTGACTTCCCCCTACCAGGAAGGGAAAGAGGCCAAGAGCACTGCTGGGCAGGGGAGTGCACCTATGGGCACTGCTGAAAGAGCTTCCTCATTCGATTCTATAGACTTTCCACCCCTGAAGGTTCTTAGGTATCTAACTCTGCTGAAATAATTGGAAATTAGTAGCTTAAATAATTTTAAGTATTGAATCAACATCTTCAGGAACTCCTGTAAGATTCAAAGACATACCTGTATATATTCTTACATACAGATAATACTGAAAATACCACAGTGGGATTCCTTCCCCACTACACCTAACACCCGGTTCTTCAGTTTCAAGGACAAAAGCTGCCTAAACCATAATTTTTGTGTGAAGGGGAAAAAAAATAATTTTTTTATTGTTGTTTTTCCTTTGTTTTTCATCTGAGCTCACTGAAAGCTAACCTAAAGAAAAAAAAAAGGTTCTCACTACTAGCTGATTTTCATACGGCAAAAGCAGGAAGCTCCCAAGGGTCTACAAGCTGTGGTAGAAAGGTTCCTCACCCAGCTGCGGATGTTATCATTTGCAATGCATATTAGGTTTCCGAG
Source organism: Apaloderma vittatum (assembly GCF_000703405.1). NCBI lineage: Eukaryota > Metazoa > Chordata > Aves > Trogoniformes > Trogonidae > Apaloderma > Apaloderma vittatum. The sequence continues at coordinate 24,724 of NW_009700834.1, read as the reverse complement.
ACATGACACCGCCTGGTCCTACCCCGATTGCATCATTTAGGGAATGGGAAGGAGACTGTCCACAAACCACCATTCCAGAAGAAAGTTGTCAGCATTCCCAAAATATGTTTATGAACATTAATAGCGTTAACTTTTATGAATCACTAGCTCGGATGGTGTGAGCAAAAGGGTGAGGCTTTGAGAGATCCTGGCAGTAAGATGAATCAGAAGTTGGCTTCATATGGCCTTTTTGCTTCCACAAAGATAAAAGACAGGGCAGTACAATTATTCCTACACAGTCCTTTGGACCAGCTCTGTTCTGTGTGCTGAAAACCCCCAAATCAGGGCTGAGTACTGGCAGATGCCCATGGAGGAAGGAATAAATTAACACTCCTAGATAAGCCTGTGCATAAGCTGACAAAAACGCTATCAGCTCACTCCTGTGCTTTGCATATCTGTGCTGCTTTGTATTCTTTCTCACAGTCTTTGTAGCTCATCGAGGGAGGCAAGAACTAGCTGGAATAACTGGAATGGATAAATACCATCTAGCTTGCTAGGACAAGTAAAAGCTTATGCCTCCCAAGAAGGGCTGCAGGGAGCTGGAATGCAGAGTTCCTTTCAGATCTGAAAAGAGCATTTCCAGAGACAATATCCACAGAGAGCCTCACTTATTAATAAGTAGCACATTTAAGATAATTGTGGTCAGATTTTCAAATTTCAGTTTTAACAATATGGTCTGTTTTATCTACTCAGAGAAAAGAAAGAAATAATAAAGAAAGAAAGAATAATGAAAGGATGGTCTGAACTTTATTTTCACTTGAAATTTCTTCAGGCTTTTTGTATATTACATACATATCATATGATACCATCAATGCGTTACATTAGTTAAGGGACATAATAATGTTTCATGTTTTTCTGATTTATTGTGAATACATGCATGTTTGAGCACTGCTGGATATTTATTGTGATTTTTCTTGGTTTTCCAGTGGTTGATTTATAATATTTTATTAACATGTCCATGTGTATAATTCTCATATATTGGGTATTCATTTAGAGCTAGCTTTAATTAAGGTAGTTTGAATATGGGAAATGGCTGCTGGCAGAACAAGTGGCTCCACTTAAAGTAACCTGCCACGTCAAGGCAGGGCATGGCAAAATTAAAATTTTCCCCGGCATCCTTCATTTATCAGGTGAAACTAAAACATACACATCAGAGAAATGTATGTATCTGAAATTCTACAATTATGTGGTGTAGAGTCTGAATATAATTGGGATTTAAGTCATGCATTGGCCATGTACTTTCCTCCACTGAGAATGAATTTTGCTTGCATGAAACAGAGGAAAGATTAAATATACTGAATGGTATAATAATGATGTGCTGGAAAAGCTGGCAACTGTTCGCAATTTTTAGAGCCTCTTTCTCAGTTTAATCATAAATACATCTCCCTGGAATATAACGCAGAGCATAGACAACATTGTTTTAAAAGCAGCCTGGTATGAACAAAAATAATGAAGGAAAAACCTATTAACTGCCATGTACAGTATTTGCATTTTTTATATCTATGATAGATCAGTTATAACGAACAATAACTAAGCAGACAGTTATGGACATATAGCTTAAAGTGACAGCGACGGCGCTAAAGTTACTTCCATTTAAAAATACAATCACACTTCTGTCATTACAGTCACTGTGACATATACAAAAGCAAGAATCCAGGTTTAAACTGCCTGGGGAAAAAGTGTCTGATCTTCAATTTTATGACAGAATTTATATTAGGGTTTCTAACGCCTTATAGGAAGTTACGTTGACATAACTGTGGAGGTTTATTATACTGCTGTAGTTCTGTTGATCTATTTGCATATGTAGGCAAGTGATAAGAAAGAGTTATACTCCTAAACTGCTTTAAAATTAATCCAAAGATGAGCGACTGTCAAGATTTGGTAAGTCTGTACTTAGGTCCTGGGCCTGAAACTTGGATAGTATTTTCAAGTATCCTGCTCCCAAACACTAAGTGGTCTGTTTCTGTAGGATCCTAATAGTCTAGTGCATTTGTGGATTTCTTTCATGTGTGGCTGTTTGAGACTGAATTGTCAAAAGAGTGGCACATAACATTAGATTCTTTTGCTTTTTTGAGTCCGAAGTACCTCTAGGTTAATGTTGTTTAAATAGCCCATAGTTTATGGAAAACTGAGGTTTAACAGGAGAATGGGAGCTTATGATAATAGTAAAAAAAAATGATTGAAGAAAAAAACCCCACAAACCAACTCCAAAGCCCAGCAGTGCTGGCCATTGAGTATGTCTTCCTATCCCAAGACCAGACACATCAGAGTTGACATCCATTTCACGAATGACTCCTCTCTTCCCGTACGTATGGTAGGATCTGTCCTGTCGGAGGTGAGCAGAGAACTGCGTGGCAAGGACAGGTGTGGTTTATCACTGGCATATCCCTGTGCTAGTGCAATTAAAGGACACAAGATTTGGTACCACACTGGCACAGCTGGTCCTCCTGCAGCTGTCTCAAAGCTGGAGCAGAGCACAAGGTGTCCTTGGGAGGAAGGACAGGTGCAGTACTCATCTTGTTCTTGGCTGTCTGCTGCGATTAACGGAAGGGATGGTCTTATTCAAACTCTCTTTGACAGCCATGCCACTCACAGATCACATGCCAGCAACTCCAGCCTGTGCTGAGCCTGGAAGCTCTGTCCCATCCATTTCAGGGCTAAATTCATGGTGAAAGCAACGTAGGACTTCTCAGATGAAACATTCTCTTTATATTTCTTCACCACAAATGGAGATGAGTATATGTTACACTGGTACGCAGCGTTTATATCACAGCGGGGAATTGAAATTCATCCTCAGTGACCTAGAGGAGAGTGAAGAAGTTTATTTCATAACTGTGAAGTATCAAGAAATATTTTTCCTATAAATGTCAATTTTTTTTCACTTTTCTGGCAGTTCGAGACAAAATGTCAGAGTATTTGCATAAGAAGTTCAAAATGCTGGCACCACTATGTCATGAAGGATTTGAATAGCTCTAATTACAAGATCATTTCAGTACTTATGGGTAGAGTGCAAGGAAATGATATTGAGAACAAATACATTTCTCAAACTAGAGTTTTGCATACATATAAATGTGGATTAATGCAAGATACTGTACTTGAAATTAATATTGGGAAATCAGTCAAAAAAAGAATACAAAGCTCTACACCTTTCAGTTAGTCTAGCTGAAATAAAGATCAGCACGTACAAGATTGTATAAATGATTTTGAAAATAACTTTTACAGCTGAGTGCTTTCAATATGTTAGTGCTGCAGAGCTAGTCTGCATATAAAACATGTTGGATATTACAGTACTGTATGTCAGTTCATAATTAAGTACAGTAAGTGTTGCAGCTATAGGAACAGTGAACTCTTTTCTTCCGCAGGATCCAATGAATCATAGCAGTAATAGCTTCATTGTTAGCGGTTTGAACTTTTAGAGTCAAATTCTGTACCACCGAGATCAGAAGAAGCCTTGTGTATGTCTTTGGGAGAAGTAAACATCAGAAATATCTTCTTTTGCTTAAAAAAAGAAGATATCTGCGATCCTTATTTTCTCTCCTGTGCTTTATAGTTCCCTTTGTTTAAAGTTACGATGCTGTCAAAAACAGTGGCTGGCCTACAGGAATATGCGTCTATTATTCTTAGGCATCTTTCCTGCAGATTGTAAAAGTTTGGTTTTGTTTTCTCTACGTGCCTCGGCACTTCTGGTTCCATCTGGAAGCGGACATCAAAGCACTGCAGTCCCACAAGCAAACTAGCATTTCTCTCTTGAACTGAACCAGTAAGCACTGGAAGGCTTATAAAGAGACATGCCGGCACAGGCCTGGATCCAGAGTGCTGCAGGAATTCATCTCTCCAACTTGCTTCAAGGGGCACCAGATCACGTTTTTGAAGACTGATGTTTAGGTATGCTGCACAAACCTACGTGGACAGCTTATGGCAACGGTTTTATACTCTTCCATAATACATGTGTTTTAGAAGGAAGGGCCCCTTTTCAAGCACAGTATTATAGTAATCAGACAGAAAGCAGAGGAGAAGCTCATTCAAGTTAACTGGCAACATGCTGTGCACATTATGAGACCTCACTTTCAGTAGACTCATAAATTCCACAGTATTTTGAATGGGGCTGTGTTGAAGAACAAAGCAAAATGGGCTGCCTTTAAAAACTATTCCGTTCCTGCACTTCCCTTCTCCAAAGGTTGGTGACTTCTGAATCATAGTAATTAATTACTACAGCTTCTGGTTTGCAGCAATTAGACTCTCTTCCTGCTCTAACATACGCGGTATTGAAAAGGTCAGGACAGAACAGAGAGATTCTCTCCCAGTATGTAGCTGCCCACATAGCCCTAAGTGTCTGCACACATATATGACCAGCTGTAGATGTGTATTTATCATTATAGAAAGGACCAAATGTGAATATCCTTCTGATGTTTTTCAGCAACTCTTCAGAAAATGTTTTAAAGATGTGCTTAGCTGAACGTCCACATTATTTTGTTCTTGGGAACACAGATTGCATACCGCCACCAATACTGTTGTTCAGAATGATCCCTTTTTAGAGACACAGAGAAACATAAAAGCTGAGATTATATTTTAAGACTGAAATGCTACTTTACCTGATCTGATAATTTCAATTCCTTTGCTACAGATGCAAAGATAAAAGACAGAAAGTTTCATCTGACCGAGGAAGGCAGAACTGCGTGGAAAACAGCTTTTTCACTTCAGTTAGAGTTTGGATTAAAGTTGCAACTGTGAGCTGAACTAACAGCTTGTTGCTGCCAAAAGGGGGAAGTCTTGCTCTCTGCACTTCCCTCCCTACTTCACCGTCTCTTCTCCTTCCTTTCTTTAGCCACCAGCCAGCAGCCCCTGCAGCCAGCACTGGCATCCCTCTGCTCAGGAGAGAGGCCAATTTACTCCCTGGCAAAAAAAAAAAAGAAAAAGAAAAAAGAGAAAAATATTCTTGTTTGTCTTTTGGGAAGGTGAGGGGAATGTTTTTCTTAAGTCTTTTTTGAGGGGAGGAGGGGCACACATTTTAGTGAGTCAAATGAACTTCCTCAACAGGCAGGCAAGTTGCTAAAACTGGCTTTTGGGGAGAGGGGAGCAGGGAAGATGGGGATGAACAGAGCAGATAGATACCGATGTGAAGGGGAACAGGGTCTCCTCCCTTTCTGAACTCCCCATAAGTTCAGCTATGACCATTGGAAGAAATCATAGACTTACAACACAAATGGACCAGAACAGTTTGGGTTTCAGGGATCCTTATCCCAGTTTTTGCTTATATATGGTTTTTATATAAAGTCAAATTATTAAAGACATTCAGATCTCTCAAAATATTTCCCTTTACACAAAAAAGATATATTTGTTCTCAAATGGGTTTTATGTCTTTATTTTTGCATGAAATGAATACAGCATTTCAGATGAAATGTCATCGAGCATATTAACATAGGAACACTTGCTTTGAGATTGTGAGAATAAAATATTGTCAGAATAAAAGATTTCTCCTTAAATTTCACTTGAAAGAGTTTAGCAGATTTGGTACAAATTCAGGAAATCGGATGACTTGGCTGAATTTTTCTGGTGTCTCCAAATAAAAATTATTTGAAAAATGTAACTGAGATCAAATGCATCTTCTGGTGTGTGTACATGTGAGGGTACAAAGAACTTGTGGGGAGATGCAGGGTCTTTTGGGATCTTTGTAAAATTACTTTCCCCTCCTCTGCTGTTCTCTCTTCTCTTGATTCATTCAAACGTGACTCTGGGCTCTGGGTCCAAGATGAAGGTTAGCTGATGAAGTCCAACTAAGAGCTAGTCCCTTTCAGGATGAAACCGAGATTAAGTACCTGGAGACCTTGATTGCCTGTATAAGCCAGAAATTACTCCACTGAAATTGGCCAGTTGAATGATTTGGCTTTCCTGATTCTTCTCTGTAGTATGGTAGTACTTGGACAACTTGATCAGGACCAATCTCTCTCTGTACTGGACATAGTACAAGTATGTAGTGATGGGCATACAAACTCATGACTGATTTTCTGTGAATTTTGGCTGGATGCAGTGAATGTCTGCACTCAGAAAAAAATGGTTTAAAAAAAAAGTTAATCCCATCTCCAGACTTACCTGTAGCCAAATAGAAAAAGAAAAATACTGATCTGTCTGAAGGGATTCTCTGTGGGGTATGTTATATTAACTTCAAATTGGTGTTTGCCTGAGACCTTCTGGCCCTGAGCTCTGGCACAGAGGAGCTGCAGCCAGGGGGTACCCTGAGATCAGCCAGGTTTTTGTAAAGATCTTGGGAATGGGGAAGAAAGCAAGTGCAGACATGCGACTAAAATAATTTTTACATCGTTTTGAAACAAAAGTGAGGTGATTATGAAGTTTTCCGTGAGTCATCTGGCACTACTGACTTACACAATTGTATATAGCACTTTAGTCTTCAATTTACCCACTCTTCCATACTAAATTTTCTGTAATCAGGTGAGACAGATCATTTTGCTCTAAAAGGGAGCCCCCCAAGCCCTGTGTAACTCTCCAGCAGTTTTTCCTCCTGGAGGGCTTGGCTGAGATCGCATGCCACAAGATTAAAGATTACAGATTTCCCTCACAGGGTTCACAAACAGAATCTGACCTCACAGAAGGAAGGGAAGTGCTTATTACAGAGCAAACCTCCACCACCATTGGTGATGGTGGCTCCTGCCAGCACTGCTGTGCCAGTGACAACACTGTGGATACCCCTACTTATTTTCCACTGTTACTGGTGAAGGGTCTTTTGTGGCTCAGTAGGGACATACTACTTTCCCTAGTTTGAATGCCTCCAGGATCTCTCTCTCTCTCTCTCTTTTTCTGAAGCTCCTTCTCTCTCTTGAGGTTAGTTGTTGTGACACTGGAGCATTGCTGGCATCTACCTCACCAACATGCAGACTTCCATGCCAGGAAAGGGTTTTAGTAAGGCTCTCCTGAGCTATGCCATGTCTTTTTCCTGCTCAAAGGCTGCAAACACCTTTTTCTTTCCCATTCTCAGTTAATGAGCTGGGACTGGGCAGCCCCAGCCTTTCCTCTCCCAGAGGCAGAGGCCCACTGAAGACCCAGCACTTGCTCTAGGAGAGATTTCTAGCTTCTTCATAATCCCAGCCTGTTAAGAACAATGCCCAAGGGCCCTGGTAATCACCTTCCTTATCTTCTTAGATAGCACAGCTAGGACAAAGATGGGATAGTACTGTAAATATAATAGGACAGGGAATTGCAGTGCTTTCGTTCAATCCAAATACCTCCAGATCAGGTTGTATGGAGCTCTCACATCCGTAGGATCTTTACTCCAGTCTGTCAATTCCTTGATGACAAATAAAGGAACAGTGTTGCTGGTGTCCTGATGGCCTAAGTATATAAGGGAGGATTTAAGATCTATAGAAAAAAAGACGTATCAGAGCAACAGATGTAATTGGAAAGAACAATTTTTTCTTAAAAGTTTTTTGATGGTACCAGTCCCCTTGAGTGAAAGCGATTTTACTTTGTTTTGGATATGTCAGTCATAGCAGCAACCAGATACTATTTCCGTATGACCTAGTATACTGGGCACAGCTGGAATAGTTAATTTTCTACATAGCAGACTGTGTGGTGCTGTGTTTTGGATTTGTGAATAAAACAGCATTGATAACACACCGATTTTTAGCTCTTGCTGAACAGTGTCTGCACAGTGCCAAGGTCTTCTCTGCTTCTCATGCTCCCCTGCTAGCAAGTAGGCTGGTGACGAGCAAGAGATTGGGAGGAGACACAGCCCAGACAGATGACCCCAAAGGGATATTTCCTACCATGTAACACCATGTTCAGCAACAGATCTCGGGGGGATTTTGCCAAGGGTTGCCACTGAGTGGAGACTGGCCTGGCATCAGTAAGCTAGTGGTGAGTAATTGCTTCTGCATCACTTTTTTTCGTTTTGGTTTTTTTTACTTATCAAAATGTCTTTATCTCAACTCACACTTTCTCACTATTATCCTCCAGATTCATTCCCTCATCCCACTGTGGTGGGTCTTAGCTGCCTACTGGGGTTAAGACACAACAGCTGGGTGATGAATTCTTACTCTCTGAGAACATCTATGCTTTTGTTACTCAGAGATTAGGCCATGGCATGGCTCCACGAAGGATTAGGATGTGCTAGTGGGAGCACACCTAAAGGGTGTGTGAGAAGTGTTCAGAGGGGTAAATCATCCAAAACTTTGGTCTAATGCATTCATGTCTTCCACTGCATAAAATGAGCTGGAACCATCAAGATAAAAAAGGAGGTTCTGGTGGAGGAAAAGGCAGCAGAGGAGAAGACAGGCATATCAAAGCGAGACAAACAAGCGCAGAGTTTCTCTGAGTAGCTGTAACACTGCTTGTAAATTTCTGAATTACTATCTCAGAGTTAAAGGGAATGCAGAACTCTCTAGTGGTGCGTTGCTTGGAGAAAGCAGTTCTGATGCCTCTTTCATTGCATGACTGAGATCAAATGATTTGGTCTATTTAGCATGTACAGTACAACTGGCCCCTCAGAAAAAGCAAACATCAAAGTATTTCTTTGCAAAGATACTGACTGTGACATGGAGTTATGGTAAGTTGTCCTTCCACTTCCTGCTCAACATGGCCATTTGTTAAGAACTGAACTCTGGGAGGTGATTGCAGGTTCTTCATGCCTTAGATGCATCCAGACTCACCAGTTAACTTCCTCAGCAGTTTGCTGCTGCAACTGAGCTTGGAGAATGAAACACCTCCTCATTTAATCAATGCTTAGAGACCACCCTTTGCTGCTGATTCCACCTGCCAGGGTGTGACATCTGCATACTGGGGGAAGAATAGAGTCCACAGAAATTTTGGAGCTTCTGTAAAACTGTTGCTCTCTTTTCTGACAAGTTGCTTTTCCTCCTGTCCACATTCCCTGCACAATTGCTTCTCGGAATCAGGCCCCCAACAAGGTATTGTTTGAAAGGAATAAACATAGCGGGGCTGGATTGTTAAACATTTGACAAGTGTTTGTGATATTTCACAGCTGGCATATAAAATACCTTGTAGAAGAACCAGGCTTAAAGCTTGTTAGCAGCTCTCTGTGGAGTAAAAAAAACCCAACCGTTTGTCCTGAATTCGACTTCCTTTTTTTGGTCGGGAAGATAATCCTGAACAATCAGGAAAGGTTAACTTATGATTTTTCTCTTCCATAACCCACTGTCTTTTTCAGCAGTTGGCCTCTTCCCACAATACACAACTTCTTATTCTTCAACATCTCTTCCTTCCACTCCTGCTTTCACTCTGTTCCAGGGAAGGGATCAGATCACACTAAGTACAACACCAAGCGTAACCAAGAGAAATTAAGTTCTCCAGCTGCTCTCAGCCATTCTCCTCAGTTCCGGTGCTGCTCCAGTGCTGACTTTTTAATATAGGTAAGGCTCTGTGTCTTTTTTATTTGTGTCTTTGTTCTTCAATGTCAGCATTGGCATTGATCCCCTGTTGGTTGTGGAGGCCTGCCACCAGATTATCTCGTATTGAGGGTACCTAACAGTTCACAGTGCATCACTTCAAAGTTTGGGTATTAGTAATTTGTAAAGGAAAAACGCTGCCACTGGCCTTGCCCTTTTCCTTCTACATTTTTTTCCTGCATAGGAAGTAATCAAATTTCTGATAAACTGAGCAACCCATGTCCTCCTGACCTCAGCAGTTGTAGTGTCAGCTCCAAGTATGCATTTGAAGGTGTCAGGTGTCCCAAGAGCTTTTGCTCTTTTGCAAGAACTGCATTTACTGATCAGCCAGAAAACTCCCTGCTCTGATTCCAGGCTTTGTGGGCCAAGAACAATCTGTCCTGAAGTCCTCTCCTGTGTTTACGATTTGATAAGATGGAATAGTAGATGGTCAAAAAAGGAAGTTTCCAATGTATCCATATTTCCACATAACTGGCACATGGCAAGTCTTCTGCCAGAGTGTGCCTACTAGCCTGCTAGTAAAATGAATCTTGAATATGGGTGACTAGAGAGTCAAATATTTATGGTGGATCTGGAACAAAAATGTCCAGGCTTGCTGCCATGCAGAAAAAAACTTTAAAGTCTTTTTCTTTTTTTTTTTTCCTAAAAAAAAAAGAAAGTTTTCATGAGTGGAAACCTAACAACATAGAGTAATCTAACATTTGGGATTTGGTGTGAGGTCATGAGCACCGTGGAAGTGTCTTCTTAGTTTCAT
>NW_009700834.1:0-14484 GCF_000703405.1 Apaloderma vittatum | reverse complement strand
GGAATGCTGCAGAGTGAGTGGTTTCCTTGTTCTCAGCATGACTTCTATTAGTGCCCATAAAGTCTCTGAAAGAACTGCAAGGAGATAAACCAAAGAAACAATTTTACTTTCTCCTACCCTTATATTTTTCAGGCTGGACAGGAGCCCTGTGGTATTTATAATGGAAATACTGAGAGGCAAGTGCTTACAGAGGGATTTCCATCAACTACACAAGGGCAGGAACATTGCTTTGGCTATTTATCAACAAAGAAAATAAATTCTAATATCTACAACAGTCAAAGCACTTGGTGCAGGGCTAGATTAATATGAGGATCTGTGTTTGAGGGGTCTGGAACTAACAAAAGATGAATTTTCTCATTATCATTAGCACTCCGTTTGCTATTCTTGACAACAAAAAGAAAGCAGTGTTATAAAAAGTCTAAATTGCTGTTCATTTGAACTACAGGGGCTTCCCTCTTTCATTCAGCAAACTGGCTTTCCCTTGTTGCTTCTCTGTTCACTAGCAGAGTGTCAAGGTGGTTGATATGTCTTATACAGATACGTACAAAGACACAGGCCGTGGAGAGCCTGCAGGGACTCTGCGCCCTTCCTCCTGTCTCAGGCAGGCTGGGAACCCTGCAGCATCACATGCTTTCCATTTAGAGTAGAAAACAAAACATAGGACTCAATCTCCTGCACACGGAGGTGATGACTGATGGCAATAAATAACATACCATAGAATGGACCATATAATCAAGAAGAGGTTTGAGTTCCAACTCCCCTGCCATAGGCAGGGAAAACTTCTACAAGACCAGGTTGCTCAAAGCCCCATCCAGCCTGGCCTTGAACACTTGCAGGAAGGGCATTCAGAGCTTCTCTGGGCAACCTGTTCCAGTGTCTCACCACCCTCACTGTGAAGAATTTCTTCTTAATATCTAATCTATATCTACTCTCTTTCAGTCTGAATCCAATACCTTGCATCCTGTCACTACATTCCCTGATAGAGTCTGTCCTTATTTTACCTGTAGGCTCCTTTTAAGTACTGGAAGGCCACCATAACTTCTCCCTGGAGCCTTCTCTTCTCCATGCTGAAGAGCCCCAATTTTCTCAGTCTGCCCTCATAGGGAAGGTACTCCAGTCCCCTGATCATCTTTGTGGTCCTTCTCTGAATTTTTTTCAGCAGGTCCATTTTCTTTTTATGTTGGGGGTGCCAGAGCTGAACACAGTAATGCAGGTGAGGTTTCACAACAGACCAGAGCGAGAGAATCACCTCCCTTGACCTGCTGGCCATGCTTTTCTTGATGCATCCGATAGTGTGATTGGCTTTGTGGGATGCAAATACACATTGCTGACTCACATTAAGTTTTTCATCTGCCAACACCCCCAAGTCCTTCTTTGCTCTCAACCCACTCATTGCACAGCATGTATCTGTGCTTGGGATCACTCCAATCCAGTTGCATGACCTTGCACTTGGTCTTGTTGAACTTCATGAGGTTGAATTGGGCCCACATCTCCAACTTGTCAAAGTCCCTCTGCATATCAATGGATATAAAGTTGTTAGCAACAGGGAAGTAAGACAACTGGAAATTGTTTGACCATGAAGAAGAAATTTGGAAATTGTTTACTGTTATCTGTTTCTGCATGATCCTGTGGTATCTTGGAAATGTATGAAACAAACTGAAGCCTGAGTCTTTGCCACCTTTGGGTGGTTGATTAAGATATATGCTCATTCTATTTGTGGCTCTAGGGCTGGGGAAGGCATTTGTGAATGGCTTGTATCATTTTAACAGGTGACTCACTAGGAGATTCACTTAGAGGAAAGCCCCAAGAAATATAGTCTTTGAGGAGGATAATATTAGAGGAAAATCTACCTCTTAAGGAGAATTTATAGCTTTCCAAATGCCCCCAATTAAGAAGAAATTGAAAGAGAGCATGGTGTATTTACTTCAGCATGAAATTAATGCCAAGGAAATCCTTTCAGTTAGGACCTATATATCTTTCAGTTAGCTGGGACTTAGCTCTCTGTCGATGCTGCCTATTTGCCAGAATCCTGTGAAGATTACCAGATATATGAGGCTGAAAACTCGTAGGAAGATTTGAAGTTGGAGTATATGCAGATTGCCTTTGCTTGTCAATGCATGTATTCTGAGAGTCTATGTGTTTCAATTTGCAATGCGTTTTCTTGTGTCTAATAAGGTATCAGCTTTGAGTAAAACCTTTTCAGCTGTTGAAGTGCTCTGACTGTCTATTACCATTTGTGGATGTTCTAGTGTTCAAAAGCTACTGAGTTTTTACAGTATCACTTGCCCCAGTGGAACTGCTAATAGTTTTGGGGTTTTGTTTCTCCTGTAGACCTTCAAGGTTTCAGCACCATCACAGATATATTTCAATTTTGAAACCTCTCTTGCTCTCCTGATTCAGCTTAGAGAACTGAAAAAGCTTGAAGGAGAAGGAAAAAACATTGAAATGTAATTTATATATATATAATCATATAAGCCTCATTTCCTTAAGAAGCAAGACTGAAAAGTGCTGTACCTCTACTTTATATTATTCTAAAGTTGGTAATACACTTCCAGCTTCCTGTAATAATGACAAAATTAGTACTATTTTTACTAATTTTGTTGAAGACTCCCTCCATCTGTTCTTCTTCCCCAAATCTTTCATATTATTTCCTTTCATCCAAAAAAACCTCACTCCAATAATCTGTTCACTTATAAAGCTGATACTTCTTAGAAAAAAAAATGGTTTTTTTTTCCTCTTTGGTTTTCCAAAACTTTCTTACACCAGTAAAAAGAAGAAATTATCCTAGATACAGGCCATGCTAAAAAAAGTGAAGTATATTTTCTCATCAAGAAAGCACCCAGAATATATTAATTCCACCAAGAGTAGCATGGTCATATGGCAATTGGATAAAGCAAACCTTTCAGAGACTGGACATCTAGCAAATATAAACCTGCCTGGCATTGATAGGTGTACTCAGCTACATGACAGCACTTCTGGTCCTTAGTCAATCCCCAAAGACAGACTGCAATATTCTATCCTTTGTTTTGTGAGAGTATTGCATGAAATTAACTTAAAACTAATGGAAATAAGTATCTTAATCCTTCCAACCATAGATAGGTGAAGGTGGTATGCACAGAAGACAGGGGCTTTGGTCTGTGGCTGCAGGGAAGGTCAGCAAGAGGCAGAAGTGGATCTCACCACAGCGTGTGGGATGTGGGTCCAGTTCAACAGCAGGGGAAGCTGTCTGCGCTGCAGAGGTTGGATATTACTGTTCAGGTGCTGAGAAAGATTTTCCTGTCTGTGTGAGGCACGGGCATTTGGAGTCAGCAGAGTTTGGAAAGACAGCCCTATTTTTCTTCTCCCATTGTGCTCTGTAAGTACAGGCAGATGGAATGTGTCTCATGAATGTAACAGGAAAGTTGCGTCTGTTACTGGAAGTTCAGTTATTTCTGTATTTCAAGGTAGCCACTGCCTAGAAGAGTAAAGATGCAAGGTAGTTTGTAGTGAATGGAGTTACAGCGACTTTATATGAGCTGAAATTCTGCTCCTTGAAGCAACAAAGCACCGCAAAATCGTAGCTCCAGCTGCTGGATGACGAAGTGGCAGAGAAGCATCGTCTGTTCTTCCTCCACAGAAGTCCCTGATGCAGACTTACGGCATTTCTTGGGAATGAGAAAAATAACTCGGCAGTTCTGGACATATTAGTCAGTGGTTTAAAAATTCAGCAGAAGAGTTCACCATTTGTTTCTTAACCCTTAGGTTCGGCAGATTTTCATTTTGAAATTCTAAGTACCATACCTTAAACAGTCAGGGAGCAACATGGGAACACTTACTGGGACTCTAAATTTGGAGACAAAAATTTGTTTTAAATAGTATTTTGTATTAGCAAGGGAAAAAAGTGTTTCTGGTCTGAAATTTTATACGGCAACTTTCACCCTGAGGTAATGAAAACAAGCTGGGCTATAAACTCTTCAAAACTGGGGTTTATGGAAAGGTTGAAAAATCCTCTACTGGAGTGATGTGGCTGGGAGCACTTTAAAAGATTCCCATGAAGAGTTATTGATCGTGATCACACACTCCTAAACACTAACACTGGGAGGCTGCAGGCAGAAATGTTGCTGTTTTCAATTATCGTGTGTCCCAGCGGCATGTCTGGCCAATGGGGCCATGTCAGCGGCTGGACATCTGCTCAGTGGGGCCACATGAGCAGCCGGAGGTGGGTGTGCTTCCAGGCTGGCTCTCCAGCCCCATCATTGTCCTGTGTACCCCTGGCTGGGCCAGCAGCCCTTTGCTGCCTCATTTCAAGCAAAAGCTGTTTACACTGTCCCCATGGGGAAGGAGGTTGGTTTGCGAGAAACGAGACGAAAGGAGCGAAAGAAAAACATCCAAGTTTTGGTTTTCTTCTTTTCTCTGGAATGAAACATCACACATAGATCACGTAAAAGGAATTGGCTTTTAGTGAGAGGATATGGCTTCACTTCTCAGCCTCTTCCCTTTGGGTTTCAAAGCAAAACCATCTGATGTCAGAAGCACTAGCAAAAGCCTCTGCTTGGAGCTCAGAAAATTCAAAGTGGTGTATTTGTGCTTCTAAATGAGCAACACCGCTCCTTGTAAAGGCCTGAGGTAAAATCCTGGCCCTACTGAAGTCCTTGGCAAACCTCCTACTGCCTTCAGTGGGGCCAGGATTTCACCCCGAGTCCTGTAAGCCATTAGTCTTCTCAGTTTTCAATGGGTCCGTGCAGGAGGACTGCTCTTGTTAGAAAGGGTTAGCTTGACTGGCTCAGATACTACACAATCTAAAATTTAAAGGAAAGCAATTTTTTAAGGGGCTATAAAAGGAATTTGGCTTTAGACAACTTGCTTCTGTTTGGATTTGGATCAGGCTGCAATCTCTTTGTCTGGATTTGGAGTACATGTCCCTGCCAGCATCAATAATCTATTTTCCTTAGTGCAAGTGAAAGGCTCAAAGGTGTAGTCCAGTATCTAGTGTTACTCTGGATTTCTTCTTTGGTTTAGGAATGAGGCTACAAATAATCAGGGACTGCAAGCTGCTCCTTAACATTTCTGTGCTGCCAATAGCCAATTCATCGACATGTGGGCTGACACACTCCTTCTTTCCCGTCTCTCTGCTTCCAGTCATTCCTATATTTTTTCCTGACCACTTCAGCTAATCTAACTTCCCAAACTCATTCTCTGACAATGTAGTGCCTCTCAGCCCAGTCTCAGGATTCATTCGCACTTGGCCTAGTTGTGTTTTCTTTGGCAAAATGCCTTTTATCCTGTCCAGCAGCGTATTAATCCTCAGGTAATTTCTTGAACTTTTCGGGTTCCCTCAAATCCTCCTTCCCCAACCTACTCCAAAGTAAATAAATCAGGAATTTAGATAATGCACATCAAATATACCATTTCATCTCAGGTCATGGTGTCACATGCAAGTTAAGCTCAGCAGAGCTAGAGGTTGGAGGTGGAGACTACAGAGAAATCTAGGGAGGGGTTGGAGGTGGAGACTACAGAGAAATCTAGGGAGGAGTACTGTGGAGGGGTAACCTTGACTCCAAAAATGCCCGTAAAAGACCTAGCAGTAACATTAGGAAAGACTGCACAGGGCACCCCAGCTCCTACCGGCACCTCCTGCTGCTTGAGGGCAGTGTGTTCTGCATCCTGCCAAGGCATGGCTGCACTTGTGCTCTCCAAGCAGCTACTCTCTGAAGCTTAACTTCATTCCTCTAGAAGGTGTCTCCTCCTCCATCCTGTTAAAAATGTCTTCTTTTTCTTTTTCTTTTTTTTTCTTCTTTTTTTTTCTTCCGCTCCTATAGCAACCCTGTTTGTCCTTGGCTCATGTTCTGAGTTGTAAAGCTGGAAAGTCTTCCTGGACTTTCCTTGAGCCTATGCACTTGAGAAGTCTGAGGATGAATGTCCAATGTCTGAGGCAAGTCCAGCAAGTACTTGTCTCCTGTACTCTGACATGGCATTAACGATGTATTGTTGCTTGGAGCCTGCCCTATAGAAGATGCCTAACAGCAGAGCCCCAACAGCCTAGGACAATCAAAGATCCTGCCAGTGTCCGTAGTTCCTCAGAAAAGTGTTACCAGCTGTATTCTGCTTTATTTAAACAATGAGTTCCAAGTGGAAGGATTGTCTCTTGAGAGTGGTCGCTGGTATGAAATCTTTACTCGGAAGTAGGGTAAAAGGAACATTTTCCTGGTACAATTAATGAATTATAAAGAGGCAGATCCTACTCTAGTGGCAAAAGATCATCAGCTATTTCATCTGTTAAGAATACATAAATGAAGGACTTTTTTTGCAACATCCCAGAAGTTGCTTCTTTTTCAAAGTGAGTAAACATAATTATTATTTTGACCTTGTCTGAAACAGGCATCTGTCTCTTTTAGCATTCCCAGTGTTAACTAAAGCCACTAGAGCCTGTGCCTAAGTATGATGGAAAGTCCCCACGCACAGGAAAAGCGGGCTGCAGGAGAGAGAGCGCTGCAAAGCGTGCTTCTATTGGAGCAGATAGGAAAGGCAGGAGGAGAAAGGAAAGGTGAGGACCTTCATCAGTGGGATCCTTCATGTGTTTAAAAGTTGAGATTTAATTACCACACCACAGATTCTGTTATAGGAGAGTAACTCATCCTGCTCTCACATCGTTGTGGAGATAGATCTCTGTAATTTTGCCATCATGCAGACTGACTGAGTCAAACCTAAGCAGGGATCATAACAGTGAATTTATAGAGCTGACTAGGTACAACTGACAGGACCTTTATTTCTGTTAGGATTTTACAACATGATATTTATTGCATGGTAATTTATAACTTCCCATCTTTTGTCAGTGAAGGAACATATGGAAGAAAAAATAACATAAAGCCAAATAGAGTAATTACCTAACATCTACTGCAAAAACTTGAGTGGAAGCAGCCAACTGAACATGCAAGATAAAGAAAGTTTACCTTTTCTGAATGGCTCCATGCTAGTCATGGAAGGAAAACTACTTGAGCTTACCACGAGCAGTGGTCATCAGTATCAGAGAATTCATGGACATATGTAAGGAAACTTAAAAAGCATCCAAAGATTTTTGAGATCAAAATATGTAAAACATGCCACTATGTCAGGCTGCGTCTTCTTAAGGATTGATTTCAAATGCCTTAGTGCTCTGTTCTCTACACAACTCTCTTACCAAAGAACCCAAAGCACCTGACACCCAATAAGGTCTTTACATAGCTATTTGCACCTTGGTAAACCAAGACAAAGAACCTAATAATTTGTAGTTTGCACTGACAGAGAGTAGTGTATGAAGATTGAGGAAAGTTAAGGAAAGTCAACTTCTTCTTCGACATTCAACAGAGGGAGAAAAGAATGCTGTATGCAATTTGACCTACTATAATATGTGTGAAACCTTCTGTTGTCTTTTTTTTTTTTTTAAGAAAAGATGATTAATCTATTTTGGAATGTATTCAATAGGCACCTTATCTTAATGACTTTCCTCATGGTGACAATATTTTTCTTAATGGTCTCAAATGCAAGGCAACAGCGTCAGGACCTCCATGAATGTTGCTGTCACCAACAGACAATGGACCAGGAGGAAAAACAACTGTCATGAACCTCCCCATTCTCCCTATTTGGTCAAGAACTTTCCATGACTGCTGTGTTTGTCAGGCTCCCATGACAAAAAAGGCAAATGACTGATGAAATGATGCATGTCCTGTCTTACTCTACAGCTGATTGCTCTGCTTCACTTTCATTTCCTACTTGTACTGCTTACTGTACTGTAATTATAAAGACAAGTCAAATTTGGGTTGAATGGAGTGCTGCCATCTCTTGGTTATTTTAAGCAGATACACTCACGGATTGATTTCCCTGCCACTCAAGAATGGTATGAAGCAACATACTAAAACAGCTATTCTGGATGAAAACGTTTAGGCACTTAGGAAGCACAATTGTGGTTTTTATGTATTTAAGCATGGAGAACATAGTACAGATGCTGGTGTATTGGATCTCTCCATAACTTCTATTAAGGGTTTTTAGCAAAAGAGTAAACCATGAACAGTTTTAACAGTTTGTATATGATGTGAACACTACAAAGAAGGGAAAGTTATGGTTTTTATAGGCAACTGTAGGCAATAAAGACATTAAAATGTATTTGTTAAAGAGTACTGGATTAGTTAGAAATGCCTATCTTATACTGTGTAGTTTCACAGTCACAAGAGATCTAATTATTCATACTCAAGATTTGTCAAATAATTTATTTGAAAATACTTTTGTGATTACAAATACAATTCTCCTTCCTTCTTCTTTCTGTGACAGGAGCCAAAAGACTAACTGTAAGTATTATCATGATAGGAATCCATGGGCACCTTCTTTCTGAGACTTTCCAGGATCAGAGACCAGAAATGCATGCCCTCCTTTTCTCCAGTAGTAGCAGGAACCAGATATTTGTTTGGCTAGTTTTCCTTTTTTTAATTAAAACATGGGTGAAAAGAAAGTCTAGCTGAATTCAGAATAGAAGATAAACACCTAAAACTTTCACTGCCACAATCTCTCCAATCCAAACCCTCACCACAGCAGAGAGAAAACAACATATGACAAAGATTTAAAAATAATGTAGCAAATTAGTATGTAAATTAGGACACGTCCACTATAAATAAACACTAATATTAGAAGAGTGGAGGATTAAGTTTATGATTACTGCTGCTGCAGTATGGATCAGCTTGATGGATCTTCAAGATCAACCTCTGGATTCCTCAGAGAAGAGCTACTAGAGGCTGCCTGTTTTCCCACTTCTGGCTCTGAAGCTGGGGGACTCCTCAGAGGCCCAGAAGGCCTGCAGTCTGGTTTTTGGTGAATGCCAGGGATGGAATTTAAAAGCCGTTGGCTTTCTTGGTGCTCCTCAGCCACCACCACTGCACCTGTAGCTGTCAACCCTCCTAACATGAGGGCACAAATCCAGTAGTGAATTCTCAGCAGATTATTGCTTCAGTGCTGCCACATGACAGAGAGAAAAGCCGTGACTCTTATACAAGCACAGAACACTCTGTGTCTGGGACCTGGAAAAGCCTCCTGGCAAGGGCTGAAATTCTTGAAGGAGCCAATGTCATCGTCTGCTGTTGCTCTTGCTCATTCCTCTGCTACAGCCTCTCCCGGCTTCCTAGCAGTCCTGTGCAAGGAGCACATGAGTTCTTAATAATGTCAAGGACTTGAACAACTTTTGTTCCCTTGCTTTCATCTTCTGACACTCCTAATATTAGGGTACCCCTAATATTCAGCAGCAGTCCAGAGGAGTGTCCTAATGTACATTTCTAAACAACTAATTCTAGCTGCTGTCAAAGAGTGATTTTCAATGAGTCTGAGGGAAATCCCACTTTGTTTATCTAAACTAGGAAATCATCATCTGAGCACCAAAATAAAGTGCTTAACATTAGCTAACTGTATGAGACGTATTCCAGCCTTCACCTTTATTACTTCCACTCTGTCCTGCAAGAGCAGGGTAGTAGCAAGGTGATGCTTCTTCTCTACCCTTCCTGTTTCCCTAAGAGTACTGTTTACCTTTAGAGTGAAAAGATGCAAAATATCTTTCAAAGTGAACATATTTCTGGTTCTCTGAGGAGCTTAAGAGGTACCAAGTTTCTCAGTTAACAGTGGAAGTAAGAGCATACACCTGCTTACTCGGAAGCTGCTCATTAGAGAGGGCACATCTCAGGCTTTGCTATGGTTCCCTGAGGCTTCTTCCCTCCTTATCATATGGCATCATCTCCATAGGTGGTGCATGGAGCTTGTGTGCTTCCTGGCAACTTTCCAAACTCTTCTACCTAAAACTTCAGCTCCAAGCCAATCTAAGGAGTATAGCAACCTAAAGTCAGCTCCTAAAACCATCTATGATTCACCTTGGCTCCTGCATGGTCTCATCATTTTAACCCCGTTGATTTCTCCCTTTCTTCTCAGGTTGCCGTATGTGGTTTTTACAGGTTTGTTCTTTTATTTACTTTTTCTTTTTACATTTGAAATTGATCACTTCTGTCTAGTCAAATTTTCTAGCCGTGCATACAACATCACCAATGTCCAAGTGGTCTGCTAAAGGAAGACCATTTAAAAGGGTTATGACTATGTTTATTATGTTTGGACACACTGCGGTACAGACTGAGCAAAAGGTAAGATTTTCTTGTTTAAATTTTGTTGTAATAATCATAGAAAGAATAACAGCTAATTACTGTGATAAGCTCTAGGTCCACTCCTAGTCCTACTCCTAAGCAAACTACTTGTCATTCCAAAAGCCATTTCTTAATGCATTTTTAATAGATATTTAGAAATGGATTACAAGGAAGAGCCTCAGTGTTTCATCCAGTAACAGGCAGTATGGAAGGTCTTCCTGTAACATGTGGTGCAGATGTCATGAGAGAGCTGCAGAAATCCTAACAAGGGTGCTACATGGTGCTACTTTTGCCAGTTTCTCTTAATGTAAGAAATGCTATGTGCATGAGTACATACATGCTGAGTGTACATAAGCAAAAAAGGAATGTGTATAATGCCAAAATACTTCGATAATGATGAGATGACAGATCACAAGAAGGCTTAAGGCATCTCTTGCTGAGTGACTGAAAAGAGCAATTCAAGGCACTCCCTCTGAACAAACCTTTATCTCCTTCTTCAGTGGTGTTGACTGTGAACACTATGGAAATCTCTGGGTGGCAATTTCCTGGACAGCCCCAGAGGAGCCATGCTGCATTTAAATCAGAACTTGAGTGTGGGAGGTAGGGTGGAGGAGCAGAGGTATGTGTTGTAGCTGCACTTATCTTCATAGCTATTCCTTCACCAAAGCAATGACAGCATATAAAAGTGGCAATGTGATTTCACAGTTCTAATCCGGTTCATTATCATTTTTTCCGAGCAGTGCCTCAAAGCAGGGAGGGAGGGGAAATGTACACTAATGTTCTGTGCTACTTCATGACTAACCACATTCAAAACGCACAGTGTTTTCCAGAAGAAGTTGGGGGTTTATGCCTTGTTATCTTCTTCATAACAGTACATCTATATCTACAGTTGATATGCAGGGTGCTTTTTTTAACATTATGAAGATGTGCCCCTTCACAGGAAGAAGTGATCCAGGCATACAAAAATACAGTCTTCCGCCTTTCTGTGTGGGAAATGTACCTCTATTTTTGCAATTCATGCTTGTGCCTAAACTCATGGATAATGTAGAAAAGAAAATCCATTTAATAGGGCAGAGCTAGAATAATGTATTCCTGTGTGAATACATTGATCGGCACTATATGCTCTGTCTCAGGATAAGCGACAAAATATACTAAAGTAGGTAAGGATTTTGGCTGGAAACTGGTGCTTATTTGTGACAGGGTTTGTTGATAAATGGTTTGCAATGAGAAATATATCTATAGCTTTAGAGACAAATACGATTTTTTGATCCTGCAGCCAACACTCTCATTCTCAGCATGTCAACTCTCCTTTCCCTGTTATAGAGAAATAGCTGAAAATCAGGAAGACTGCTTTCATGGATCGACTGCATTGAACAGCTGTCAAGCTGAGAGCCAGTTTAGTCCAGATTTATGTCTGGCTCAATCAGGCTGGTATTAGTAGAGCTGTGCTCTTTTACCTAGGCTTGTATTTTGACCTTCTCAGCTTCACAGAAAATAAGTATTCTAGCAACACAAATGCAATGGATAAAAATTGAATAAGAAGAACAAAGAATAAAAGTAAACAAAACTGTGCATGGTTGTGGATCTTGAGTGGGACACAACCAGAAATCTTTAGAGCACTTAACAAAACAACGACAGTGCTACTTCAGGATCAGGAAAAGACATTTCTAAAATAGCTCTGGACCTCTTTCATTCTCCTCTATTTACTTGGAGTTCTGCTAGCTAACAAACATTTATTGGTTGTTTTTATCTTAATCAGTTGTAAGCATGAATAGCCCACTAACTAAATTAAACATTTTATTTTTAAGTAATAGCAATGGATGCTTGAAGGCCAGAGTACGGGGAGTTGAGACTTGATGTAAGCAGAATCTAGAAATGCCTGGGAATCATGTCTATGATAATAAAGGGCTCCTTATCAGACAAGAGTCCAGAAAGATCTGTGACTACGAGCTGAAACTAAAGCAATTCAAGTAAGCCAATTTTTGACATTTGAATAAAATCAACTTTTGGAACCACTTACCGAAAGACAGAGTGAAACATTTAGCCACTTGACATCTTTAAATCAAGGTAGATGTCTAAAATATATGCTGTAGTTCTGCCACAGTTTACTGGATTTGATGTACATTACCAAGGTAAATTATTCTACAACGTTTATTATGCAGGAGATTAGAACAGAACATCAATATGTTCCTCCCAGCTTTTTAGAACTATGAATGTGCATATCTACAAAGGTAAGGAGGAATGGGTCCACGTGAACACTATCATCTTCCCATAAAGCCTGGAATCAATGGTGAAGAAAATGAATTCTTGTGATGACTCTTCATGTTATGTTCCTCATAATCCTGATTAGACCAATAGAGGAGATGGGAAGGCACCAGCAGCTGATCACAGGTTTGACTGAAGATACTTATGATATATTAACCAGCTTTGAGCAACTTTTAGTATTTTGATTGAGGTGTGTGCTTTTCGGATTTGGATGTTTCAGCTTACTCTAACTCAGTCAACAACCTATAGTTCAAAAAATATCTCTCCAGTGTTAAGACTAGCAAGACGTGCTCACGCTACTCTGCAACTTTCCTTTGTACTAATGAACACATAAGCTGGAAGCCTCATGAAAGCGGGGATCAAGCACCCTTGCTGAAGGGTGAAGCAATGAAGAAGAATGAACCATGATGGTGGCCTCACTGTTGAGCAGATCACCACTTATTTCTTAATGATGCACTTAATCTGATTAATAAACTATGCCAAATTTAGAAACGATGCAAAAAATTTTAGCATATCTAATCTCTCTTTTGATATCTTTTCTAAAGTGCACAATTATGTGCTCTTTTGCTACAGTTTTCAGTGTTTAAACCAGCAATCTGGGTTATAGTGCTAGACTGATAAAAAGCAAGAAGTTAATCATGAAGAGTGAAACAACTCTCACATTTCCCTGTGTTCTCAAACTGAAGATCCCACCTGTCTTTCAAAGACTGCCATAGATACAAATATTGTATTGCAAGACAGGAGGTGATTTCCCTTGACATCACCACTGAGTGCAGAAGAAATTATGAAAAGTTTTGCCCAGGCATGGTGAATTATGCAAAAAAATGGCTGCAATACAGCTATGTGCACAAAATCTTTTTGCATTGTGAAATGTTGGTATGATCTCAGATTCAGAAGTAGACACTGAAGGCTTTCAGTGTCTCTCAGAAGAGGGTATTGCACTGTTTTTAAGCTGGGAAACTGAGGGTAAGACAAGATGGAGCATTTACACCATTCACAGAGGTACAGAAACACATGCATCTACACTCATAGCTGCATTTACCATGGTACTCCACCACTAAATATTATGGCTGGATCATGTGTGTGCAAGGACAAATGGGAAGCCGAAGCTTCATGGAAGCTGGCATGGAGATGCCCCGGACAATCTTTTCTCCAGCTGTGTCCTGTACAGCATCTGTATTCAGCCTGGAACACTGCCAAATACAAGCAACTTTATCTTAAATACAGAGCATATGCACAGGGTCTCACTTGTTCTGTGTGGCAGAGCAATCTTCTTCTCACTGGCTGCCCAGGAAACTTTTGCCACCTTTGGAGTGCCACTAGATAAGATGTATTGTAGTGTTTCTCAGAGCAGTAAATATGCCATTCTAGTGCCAAGGCATTATGTCTAAGGATTGTCCTGACCCCAGCGTGCATCTGGGAAGGTAAGAAAGTCTGACAAATGCTGAATAACTACTAGGCAATAAAGTCTTGATGTCTCAAACAGCAGAGAACTCTAATGAAATGTTTTGAGGGGAAAAGTGCAAGTGAAGCATGAAGGTTTGGCAGTTTAAGAACTGAATATAATTCAGGGCGATATCAGCCTAGCAGGTTGCTATGGCAGCATGTGTAGGCATGAGATTAGCTTGCGGTGATGGACAGGAGGGGAAGTTCTTTCCTCCAATATCTTTTCTCTTACAGTATCACTAGCACAGGGGAAAGGAGTAGAAGGTAGATGTCCATAATGTTGTATCCTTAGATTCAACATTCTGGTTTATAACCATCCCTTATATGATTTATTTGAGAAGACAAAGAAGACAACACCTTCTGCCTATGTGGAGAAAGGATAGAAACATGTCTATTTAAAGCCAACTTTGAGCAGCTAGATTGCTTTCTCAACAGAAGGCACTTTAAGTTATCAGACTGGAACATAGGATTCTTAATCTACTTAGGAAGGAGAAGTAGAATCAGTAGTGAGGACTAGTACTCGGTGGTGTAGGCTGGATAACTGTAGATTTGGAGCTCTTTTAAAATAATTCACCCATTCTCTTCATTTC
Organism: Apaloderma vittatum; assembly: GCF_000703405.1. Classification (NCBI taxonomy): domain Eukaryota; kingdom Metazoa; phylum Chordata; class Aves; order Trogoniformes; family Trogonidae; genus Apaloderma; species Apaloderma vittatum. The sequence continues at coordinate 59 of NW_009700834.1, read as the reverse complement.
TCCAAGAGGTTTAAGTGAAAGGACATATTACCTGGCAGCCTGGGTGTCCTGGGTTTAGC
>NW_009700833.1:62730-71035 GCF_000703405.1 Apaloderma vittatum | reverse complement strand
CAGAAGGCGACTGGATACTCGGCAGGTATCGGGGCTCTGCCCCTGGCCGTGCACGGCTCAGCGTGACAGCTCTGCTGCTGTCTCTAAGCAATCAGGTCAGCTCAGGTACCCGCACAAACTGCAGGTGGGAATACAAACATTCCCCGAGTTGAGGGAAATTCTGAGAGCTGAAATATTCCTAGAGATGAAATTCTGAAGCCGACTCAGATGTTTACAGCCTGTGTGCTTTCTACAGGTATGGCTTAACTCCCCTCCTTTCACACCTGCAGTCCTCCCTGTAATATTCAATAAATAAACATATCCTCAAGAAATTAAAGCATTTCTTTCAAGTGCCTAGATCCTCCTCACAGCGTTGAAGGAAATACCAGAATTGAAGGAAGAATAATACAAACTCGATGCTCACTTGTAAGACATCTCTGAAGTGAGAAGGCCTCAGCTGGAATATGGTTTAATTCTGGGTTTCTGATGTCAAAAAGGGCAGCCAGCTGAAAGGAAAAAGAGAAAAGGATGTATGAGAGCTCTAGAAAACTGGTCCAGGGAGGAGAACTGAAAAAAAAATGGCTTTTAACCTAGAGTAATGGCAGAGGGGAAACGTAATAACACTCTTCAAGAATTTCAAGAAGTTACTGCAAAGAGAAAGGAATTAATGGTTCTGCATACACATTAGACAACTGAAGGAGGTGAGTAGGCTTAAACTTCATCAAGAAATACCACTTTAGATATTAGGAAAAGCAAGGCTAGCTTGCTATGGCAGAGATTTCTGTGGGAGAACACGGCATTTTCGGAACACATGTGCACTGAGTTGCTGAAACAAATGACTGAAGACGGCTGCCCGGATAGTAAACAGCATCTGTTTACTTTGATCGTTTCTTGGGCTCCTGGACAGAAGCTGAAATTGAAAGGCTAAGTGAAATCCTTCCACAGCCATGCAAGAGATGGCTGGAAAACAACAATTCTGAAACAACCATTCAAGATGTGCTGTTTCCTACACTTCAATACAAAACTAATAAATATGAAAAAACCTTTTTGCATACAAGTGCATACAAAACTCCAGTTCCCATTACAGTGCTTGATACTGGCAGTTTGCTTTTTGAGCTCTACAGAAGCTTAAAAAACAACGTTGTGGGCTAAAATTAAGCAAAGGACATTTTGCTTTAACAAAATTGGCTATGAGCATCTGAAAAAACAGTGAAGAACAATATTCATTTATTCACATGTAGTCATTAGACTACTGCATACAAGAAGCTTGGAGTTCATAATGGTTCGTCTGTACAGGAACACTGAGAAGAGTTAAGGCAAACCAGTTGCAGCGTACATTGAAATACACTGGGTCTTGCAGTCCTAGTCAGGTACAAACACATTTCACAACCGAGGCAGCTTTGGACCTGAACGAGAAACCCCACTTGAGAATAAACACACTTTAAATGAACATGTAGTGATCCTAAATGCTTTAATTTCTCTGGATGCCCTCCTAACGACAAGTCCTCTGCTTTTGATTAACTCTGCTTTTCTTCTGAGCATGCCAGTCAAGCACATGCCATAATTCTGAGAGGGTGACCTTGCTGACAAGAGACAGTCCTGTGAAAACAAGCCACAGAAACCAAGCCTAGAAGAAGGAGTCCCCTCTTCCATGTCTCCTCTTTCTCCATGGTTTCAAAGCAAGCAACTCAGCTCCCTCCAACTCTAGGCTTCTGCTTTCTTGGGCTACAGCATTTTAACAACTGCCATTTGGCTTAGATTTCAAATCACTGATTAATTTCTCATTTCCTCACTTCAGAAACCCTTCTTACAGGGCCTTCAAAGGCAAGTGAATGAAAATAGTGCCATAGCCACACCTTTCACAACCACATTTTTGTCCTACATATTACCAGAAGAATTCTTAAATCCTCACTTTAAAATAGAAAATAAAGCAAAACATTGACTAATGCCTATAAACCCCTCCCTCAGCCTCTGGGGTTTATGAATCCAAAGGATAAAGGTACTCACATAGCATGACCAGGGATGAGAACAGCATGTAGTTAAAAAGTTACCTTACTTCTGACAAGCCACGGTTGCGGGATGTGAAGTTCTAGGTCACTAGAAGCTGTATCAGCATACAGATGATCTAGAAATGTTCTCTACTCTGCAGACGGCAGCAGCAGCTCCTGAGGGTACAGAGAGGAAATTCAGAGGGTATTCATACAGCCGTCCTGGAAGGGCTCCTTCCCAGCAAGGAATGCAGCTGGTGTGCTGAATGCCCCAAAACTGCCCAAAATGGAATTATCACCCTAAGTCAAGAGTGAGGAATGTTTGGGGTCTTCTGCTTCTTTTTTTTTTTTTGGTTTGGTTTTGTTTTTTTAAAAAGGAGGTACATAACTTGCAGTGGAGGAAAATCTCAGCTCATAAACCAATCCTACATATTTGATCAACTGCTGTTCTGCGATCCAGACTGGGAAGCATCCTTCTGTACATTTGAAGTCTTCACAGAATGTGCGTAGGAGGAAAGACTCTGGAATGAAAGGGTCAAACTAATACACCCAAAGTTCATTGTCTTCTTAACTACTTTTTTAACTTGCTTATGGAAAATGTCCATTAATGATTGAAGAGGGAAAAGGGTGAGGAAACCAATCAGTAGTTTAGCTAGGGTTTAATCTAAGCAGATGTATTAAATATCTGTGCACTTTCAGAGTCTAAAGGGCACTTGCTTGTCTTCATCAGCCTTAAAGGCAACACTTCCGTAGTTAGAATTTAACCGTTCAGGTGAGAGTCAGAAAGAGCTTTGTCAAGTGCTGTTTGACCACATCAGGCAGGGTCACTCTTATCTTCTCTCAGCTTTGTGTGAATGCAAGTAAGACTGCTTAAAGTGCAAATATAGTTTTCCCCTGAGATACCAGCAAAGTACTACAAACCTCCCTGGCGTCATCACGGCGATGCTGACAGGGAACTGAGCCTACTTTGGGGAGGTGCAGATCTGGCAGCAGGACTGCCTGCCCCCATCCCACCTGTCTGTCACTGCCAACATGCCATGCTGTGATCTGCCCACACCACCGTCTTCTGAAGAGGTCCCAAAACACAGCCAAGACCTGAAGTAGGTGTTCAGAGGAACCGTATCACCAGTCTGTTCGGCTGTGTACTCACCAGTGGTCACTGGTAAATCAGTTTTCTGTCTTAGTCTTCAAATATATACACGTGCAAAATGAACATCACATGCAAACTTCCTGTAAAACTTGTACCAAAAGAAATGTAGTAGATTGAGAAATTATAATCTATAATTTTTATTATTTTTTTTTACTTTTACATGACTGGAAGGTGTTTTGTTCTCACAGTACCCATACGGGTAATGAAAATATGGAAAAATTACAGGAAAAAGTTATCTAAAAAAAGTAATTTTACCTTGCTTCTCACTTAAATAGAATCATAGAATAGTTTCAGCTGGAAGAGACCTTGAAGATCATCAAGTCCAGCCTTTGTCCCAGCCCTATCACCCTACTAAACTATGTCCCCCCAGTCAGGGGGCCAGTTAGCTCAGTCGGTTAGAGCGTGGTGCTGATAACACCAAGGTCGCGTGCTTGATCCCTGTTCGGTCCCCATGTGTTGCCTGATCTAGTTGAGAGGCGTCCCTGCCCATGACAGGGAGGTTGGATTAAATGATCTCTAAGGTCCCTTCCAGCCTAGGCCATTCTATGATTCTATGATCTAGTCATTTCTTAAACACCTCCAGGGACAGTGACCCAATCCCTTCCCTGGGCAGCCTGTTCCAATGGCTGACAGCCCTTTCAGTAAAGAAATTCTTCCTAATATCTAACCTGAATCTCCCCCCTGGCGCAATTTAAATCCATTTCCCCTCATCCTGTCGCTCTCCACTAAGGAGAATAGACCAACCCCCGCCTCTCTACAACCTCCTTTCAGGTAGTTGTAAATACTCTTTCTATGCAATGCTATCAACTAATGTAGTTGGCAAGGAATATTTTGGAGATTTCAAAAGTAAACTTCCTTAGCAAAAGTTTGTTGTAGCTAGGGAACTATGATAATTTTCACACAATGTAATCTTCTGAATCTCCTGAATATATTTGCATTCTCTAAACTGATAAAAGAACTATTTGGGTTTGTTAAATAGCGTTGTTTTATGTATCAGAACATCAAGGGAAAATCATAACAACTTGAGGCTATTTTAAAAATCGCATATACTTCAACTAAAATACAATAGTGCACATGGAGTCACAAATAAGTGCTGGCAGAATGAAGCGCATCTGCTAAGAGTGTGAAATGAAAATAAAATTAGTGCTGCATCTCCAAGCAAAGAAATTTATCACTTCCATTTTTCTAGAGCATCCACTTTCAGGGAATATAAAGTAGAACTTTTTTTTTTTTTTTATGGCATAGGTCTCTAATGATCTCTAGGTTTGCCATAAATTCACCAAGATCAATGCCAGTACAGACCACAAGTGCTATTTTTACTGACACGAGTTTTCTGTTGCTTCCTACATGGCATTGATCTTGTTAAGTGTCCCTCACAGTAAAGCTAAAACCCAGTTAAGATGATGCATAGTATACTAGGATAGCTCAGAATGCACTTATTGTTCTGGGGAAGGGATTCAATTTTCTTTAAAGATCAGAAGAAAATTCCTTACAGAAGAAAGGCAAAGGCCAGAGCCATCTCATATAGGAGCAAAACTTGAAGGCACGGGTATGTATGGTTACATTACAGAACCAGATGACGGTGAAAATACCAGCATATTAAAACAATCACAATACATAATCAAATCACTTTCACAGAAAATAATTTAGTAACTTTCCCCTTTCTATATATCACACCTGTTTCTGGGCTATTGTATACAGGGTACCATAAAGTGCTTGCTTCACTAGAGGGATGCAGACTGCTTTGTGCTACCTCTGCTTTTTTGTTTTTCATCAAGAATATCAGATCTCGAACAAAAGTTTTATTTTGCATTGGCTGCATGCCTTAAGAGGCTAACGTAACAATATTTATTAAATAATAAGATGCAAAATGATCAAACACATTTTTACTTTCAGCAGTGGATGAACAGAAGAGAGCTGAATTCTCAATACTGCTGAAAAGCAGTGTGAACTAGAACAAAGCAAGTACCAGAACGCCCCCTCTACTCCCACGCTGCAACTCCTGGGCAACAGCTGCAGTAACCAGAGCTGCGGCAGAGGGCACGATGAGGTGGCAAAAATGCATTAAAGAACCTCCTTTAAGAAAATAATGACTCGCTACACAGAACTATCTCCAGCTTCTGCCTGTTGAGCACATGACATGGAGAGGGCTGTTACCAACCACATTGCACGCCGCTGATTTTCCAGCGGGACTCGAATCATTCAGTGCTGTGTCAGCTGGATGCTCTAGAAATCCTCAGCTCCCCTCCGGTGGATAGCTTTCAGTCTTTGCAAACACGGGCCAAGTAGATGACTTCAGCACCAGAGCAAAAAGATGACAATCTCAGCATATCAAAGGTAAGTTTTTTTGTTGAGGTAGTCACCAGGTAGAGCACAAATACTAGAGGCTCCTCAGAAGTGGTGCTTGCTTATTGCTCCCTGACAACTCATCCACCTCCTGCCACTAGAGAATACTGATGTTTAATGGCATGTATTTATCAGGGCAGGAAGCAGCATAATACATTCCTGTGAGACTCTGCAGAGTACAGGCCTGTGCTTTTCATCTTGCTTGAGTATTAGGTTCATTTAATAGAGTTAAGTTAGCTTTTGCCTCACTTATTTCACCGCATTAAAATACTGAGCAAGGTATTTATTTTCTGTCAATGAAATGGAGAGGCTAATAGTAGCAGTAAGAAACAGCCAGCGACCTAAATTAATCTCAGTGCAATCTCATTTCAGTGCAAAAGTTGTCAATCTTTTTCTGTATAATGCAGTTCTGCCAGTTAAGATGTAGCCTTATTTCCAGTACTGCCCTTAGCCTAGTCTTGGGTCTTCACAGGCTGAGACTATGATTCCAAATCACTCTGCATTTTTGTAGTTTTGCTTATGCATGGATCTGTTGGCAAAATAGCACATGCCAAAGCAGTTCACAGTTTATCTCCAAACACCTGCAAAGTGTCCCCAAAAGCCTATGTACTTTAATTTTGTACTTCCAAGACAAACTCAGTTAGTGCAGGGACAAAAGGGAAAGGAAGGTTCCACAATGGAAGAGGTTTATTTCAAGCCTACATTAAGCTGCCACCAAGGCTCGTCTAAATATAGATTTGACCACTGTAAACACCCTTAGCCTGCATTTAGTGCAGACACACGCAGAGATACTCAGCAATGGCAAGCAGGCTTTACATTCACACCCAGGCCCACAATAACAACCATAACTGATTCCTGAAGACATGGTTTGTAAGTGGGATCCAAAGAGAAGAGTTAAACAAGAAAAGCTTACCTCCTCCTGTTGGCATCACACTTTTGTTATCTAAGCTCTGAAGATTAGAAGCAAGCTCACCATGAGGCTGTAGCTTTCAAGCCAGCTCTTCGACTCATCACAGCCTGCAAAGGGCAGGGAAGGAGGGGCTGCACAGACACGTTCCTTGAGCTTCTGCAGCTGCTCACGAGCGACGAGGCAGGGAACAGCCCATGTTGGGCAGGTGTGGGTCATTGTTCTGCCACTCAGAAATTCTGGCATCCATACCACGGTTTCCTGCTAACTCCGGTCCTCCACTGCCTCCGAATCATCAGTCCCTGTATTCTTGCAGCAGAAATACTGCGCTGTACTGAAACCGTCTATCTCAAGCCCTGGTAATCTCACCACATCTGCAAAGAGCTTGGACAACTACAACATAAACATATCCGGTGTGTTCTACCACTGCAATGTGATACTCTCTCCAAGTTTATGTGAATCATCCCCCCAGTGACAGAGAAGAGAGTTGGAAACCATTGTCTGTTTACTGATCATCTGAGCTTCCTTACCAAAATAGTACAAACACAAAACAGTACATCCTCACTGAAACAACTCAGGGACTCTTCTGTAACCTCCCTATAAACCAGACACGTATGCATAACTGTACCTGTGGTAAACTTTATTTGGATTTGGGGCTTTATGACTTAAAGAGTACAAGGCAAAGACTGCCAGATGACCAGGATCCTAAATTTCAGCAGGCTAGCAGCCCAAGATCTGCCAGGGCTGTTGACTTGTGCTGACCTGGAATCAGAGCAGTGCAGGGTCAGCATTTGGGATGGTTCCAGAACTCAGTGTAACAGCTGAACCTAGATGGTCTTTCGTCTCTGATGTATATCATCTACCAACTAAATAATGTAACAAGATCTATCTTTACAATCTACTTTGAAATGGAGTATTCCAACTTGTACAGTAATCATAACAGCAACTAGTGGAACAACTAGAAAAAATAGAAAATAATTTTTGAGTGTCAGGATTTTGTTTACTTTCCATGGCCATTGCCTGTGGCTTTTTCCCACTTGAGGAAGACTTCAGACACCTGTCACAAACAAGGCTCCTTACACAACATGGCCAGGCTGGAACATCTTAACAGTCTTACGGAGCACTTGCTGCTCACTATGACTCAGGCATTAGATGCTCAGTGTTAGTAGCAGCTAGAATCACGTGCAAGTGTCACAGTAATTTAGATTATCACTCACTTGTGAACAAGGCAGAACATCTTTCTAAATAGCCCTTGAGTTTTGGACAGTTGGTGTTATCCTCATTTCACAAGGAGACTCTTTAAATATTTACTAGCATGACAGGCCAGAAAGATACATATGAACGAGGCACAAGAGAACACCCTCCTTTAGGGATGTAAAGCAGAGAATGCATCTATTGTGTGTCGGTTTCCTTTAAACCTACAGAATTTCTGGGCTTAGAAATGGCAGATGAAACAATCCGTGCATCATGCACACGAGCAAAGCATCAAACAGCAAGTTGTCTGCCAGCATGTTTCAGGCTAGGCAATCCCACCTTGACGGTGAGATCAGGAGAGGCTAAACCACCAGATCACTGACCTCAATCTTAGAAACCCCAGTGCTATTACACAATAAATAAAGCTCTAACATTGATTTGGACGGCATTTCAGACAATGCCACTGGAGAATACTGAGGTGAAGCACAGTCTAGTGGGCATACAGGTCTACCTTGGAAATCTTGTATCATGTCATGTCCAGTTTAAATTCATTTGGAGAGTTTCTGACTAGAGATTGCTTTGATCCTCTTGCCCCTCACAACAGCTATTAAAACCTGAACAGTTAGAAATTAGGCTACGTCTCACATCTAAGATACCAAGCAAAGCCTCTGCCTTGAATTCACAAGGCTTTGGAGAAGTATTTCCCCCCTTCCCAGAGCAAACTCATGTATGAAAGAACAA
>NW_009700833.1:19317-62699 GCF_000703405.1 Apaloderma vittatum | reverse complement strand
AGGAATCTAGAATGCTTCCTGAAGAAAGCAAGCAGTCCTACCTTGAACTGTGGGATTGCACAGTCAGACCTGTGACTACAACGTGAGGCTGAGGGCCAGGCCAAGGTTCTGCAGTTGGGTGCAATTTGTGTAGGGATGGGCTGGGCCTCAAGTTCTTCAGGCTCTTCTCTGCTATTAGGGATGAGTCTTGCCTCAGAGAAACATTACATCTCCATCGATTCACGTGGCTGGCTTTTAGGTAAGTCCCTCAAAATAGCCATAATATCTGCAAGGATATTAAAATTATTTGTGAGTCAGATAAAGAAAAAAGTGTTCATTTCATCAAAAAAAAAAAAGCTAGCCTTACTGGGCTATACCTACTTTTGTATTTTGGAAAGAGATAAGACATTGGAGGTTTGTTTTAAATAGCTCTAAACAGGCTTGAAATTTATTTTTAATACACAAAGCATTCTTATACAATTAATTGGCATGTGAACTGACACTCAAATTTCCTCTTTCATACTCCTTCTCATTGCTGTTGTCCCAACCCCATATCGTCATTAAAAGAAGTCTCTATAATTTGCCCAAGAGGCCAGCTGGCATAGGCAATGATACAGGGACAGGGTCTTCATAGAAAAATGCCATAGCTTAAAGTTCTAAAAAACCTTTTTAAAATTATTCTATATATTTAGCACTAAGGAGAATAATCCTAGACATTTACCGTAATTAACAGTTGAAGTAACACAGGTAAAGAGATTAATTTTAAATTTGAATAGGTCAGCAGTGAATTAAAGCTGCATTTGCAGAGAATAATGATTTTCTTTAAATGGAAGTTTTCTGCTTTAGGGTAGGCTGACAAACCACCTTAAGTTTCTCCAGTCCAGAGATGGAAAACATCCTTAATGGCTTCCTTTAACCTGTCTTTGAAGCCCTGAAGTAATTATGTAACTGCTCTGGAAACAGAAGAGGCAAGCCAGGAACCCTGCCCCTGAGCAGAGTACTTGGGAGGGGAAAACAAACAAAGTCTTTGCTGAATCCTTGCCCTTTGCTGAGACCTCCCCCCACCTCAGCCTTAGGCCAACTTGGATGGCAAAGCTGTAGCAAGCGCGAGGCTTTTACTATATGCTTTATTTCTGGGGATTTGTTGTGGAGGAAGAAAGTGAAGCCCAAGCATCATGTGGGCAACTTTAAAATTAGGGCGTAAACGCTGAAAGAACAGTGCCCCGGCTCCTTCGGCGCCTGGGAGAACAACGTCACTGTGCCCTCCACTGAACTAAGGTCTGAAGCGCGGAGGAAGTGTTGTTTAGAAACCTTTCAGGAAGGCATAGAAGACATGAAAGCTAATTTCAAAGACCACTCCTCCATTTGGAATTTGCAGCCAAACTCAGTTCTCACTTCTGCTTGTGTAAGTCCAAAATAACCTCACTTAGGTTACTTCATCAGTGTGAACAAGAACGGCGGCTAACCCACAATGTCCAGGTTAAGTACAGTTTCAGCCCTCAACAAATTCAAGTATGTTGGGGAACAGATCAAAGGTTCATTGATATTTGTATCTTTAAAGATTCGTTGCATTAATACATTTCAAATATGGTCAGGTAGCAATTCATAAATGCAGGTGGCAGCACTGTAAAAAAAAAAGCAAACCATTCCAAACTCTTCTTTCCAGAACTGTTTCAAAAACAGGAATTTGGAAGGTAGGAAATACCTGAAAAGGATGTGAAAATATGGAAGTTGTATTGTCAGCAGCAGATAAGACTACTACAGCATGACAGATAAGCTTGGCAGGTTCATTATCATCTGTAAATTACAAGACATTTGTATAATTAAACCAAGATCTAGCTTGGCAGTGCAAAAGGAAAACTGCCCCAGCAATTACAGGAGATGGCTAAAATGCAGTACGGACCTAAGAGCAAGATCTGCAAGAGAAACAAGGAGCTGGCAAATAATCCTGGCAGCATGTTAACAAAAAAAACCCAACCAAACATTAAACCAAACCAAAACAAAATCAAACCCAAAACCACCCAAACTGAACAATGAAGGCAAGAAGTTTAAATATATTTTCATTATACTGCACATGCACACAAAAATAATCAGTCTACAGTTTGGGCTGCCTGTGCCAGTATAAACTGTTCAAGATGTGAATTTTGTAGCCTGAAATACTATCTCAGTCACCATCAGTTGTAACAGTGTATATAGTTTATGCAACATTTAATGGCTAGATCTAGTAATTCTTTAGCACATCTTGAGCAAATTTTATTACTATCATGAAGCATCCTCACTGATCAATTAAACGTTAGTACTCTTAAGGAAATAAACTACCTTACTTCTATAGTTTTCTTCAAAGAGGTAACCCGGGAAAATGGAGACACGTTCTTATGCTTAACAGAAAGCTGAAACTGAGAAACAGCTTCAGAATCAGGATATTCCAAATATTTCGAAAGAACAACATTCTGTAAAGACTGAGTAAAGTGTAAGTATTTTTTTAAAAAAATAAGCTGTTTAGCTCTTGCAAAAGTACTGAGATCCGGTCCCTTTCCTGTTAGCAAAGAAACTGGATTTCCCCCTCACAAGAAACTAGATTTTGCCCTCTTTACCCTTGTTTTTCCCCTGGCACACGCATACTGTTTTCATGTATTGCTCGTAATGATTTGTTGCAGTATTCAAATCAGCATTCTGTAAAACGGAGGGTGGTTAAGATAAACTCCTAAACACCAGAACAAAAATAAAGTCTTTCTTTCCTTGCCTGACAGTCCTGCCCTGGAAACAGTGGTCCATGTTGAATGTTTAAACTTCAAAGTGTAAAAACCCTTCAGGGGTTCTTGCTCGTTGTAGACGTGGGAGATCGTATTTGCAGTAGCAACTTAGTTCCCTCATGTTTTTCTTTCACTTTTCCTTCCTTATGTCTCTCCCATCAGACTCTTTGCACGCAAGGATAGGAACAAGCCTGAACCAGTTTAACTCTGAAACGAGAGCCTATCGCCAGCAGTTTCCACGTTGGTCTCCAGCTTGCACGCTGGCAGCGTTAAAAATGTGCTCTAGTATGCAATCCAAAATGGGTTTGGTTTTGTCTTTCTCTTACAGATCAGGCAGAGGGGCAGATCTAAGATATGTGGTAAAACTGGCACAACATTAATGACATTTCTAAATATATTTGCACGTGTATGGAGATTTCCCTAGTAACGCTTCTGTCTGGAAAAAAAAAAACAACAAAACAAAACAAACCCATAACACACAAGACACTATCAGGCAAGCTTAGCAGAGTTACTGCTGTCAAGATATCATGTTTTTTCCAAGAATCTAGGTAGTATTTGGGCTGAAATTACAGTTAACATGAATTTTAATGCAAAGAGCCATAATTCCAGTTAGGTGGATTCCTAAAATACACCATAAAAGTCAAAGCTTTATTGTGTCATTGACTCACACAAATTGTTCTTGCAATACATCACCCTTAAATCAGGGAGACTGCTGGAGCAAGGGCACAGCATTCCCAAAACACCTCTGGAAAGCTCTTGGGGTGTTTTAGCTAAAAAGACAGGTTCCCCTCTTAATTCAGATACACAGTCTATATATATATTATATATAGACTATATATACTATAATATATATATACCAACAGGAGATGCTTTAGTCTGCATAGAAGTTTTTTAAAGAAACTTAATGGCTTTTCACAACATGAAACAGTTAACTTGAACACTCTTAATTATCTTCAGGAACTAACAGAATTAAAATGGCCCATAATTAAAGAGTCAAGACAAGAGCCAGACTAATCCTAAAGTTCCTTAATAGTATGAGGAATGCAACGGGTTTTAACGGGTTTAATACCTTAGTATGTTGTCATGGCTAACACTTGTTTCGGAAAGAAAGCCCAGGAAAATAAATTTAAATAAAATTTATTATAGTTACAGTTCACTAAAGCAAAAATCTCCGTTCGGGAAAAATGAAAAGATGAAAAATGAAATTATACAGAAATATGTCCTGATAAAGCAAAAGCAACACAAGCTACAATTTCTGTGAAAATTAAGATTTTTGCCAATACGTAACACTACAGCGGTGGATTGGATTTGATTAGATCAATTTCTCTACTGCCAAGGGGCCTAGATAATTGACATATTTGTTCAAGAGGTAGATCTAGATCTACAAGACAAACAACAGCAGGAGAGAAAACCCAAAACTCACTGCCAATCTTTTCTTCCCCCTTTTGCTCAAGTATACTCAATACAGCAATCATAACCCATTTCAGGTAAAGAAGGGGGCTTCATTGCCAATGGTTATATGCAGCCTTTTAATGCCTCAGAAATTATGTCCTGGCTCCTGTGCCACCACTTCCAGAAGTTTTCCATCCTCTGGGTTAAGTGACCATCCCAGCAACTCCCACAGGGCTCCTTCCCTCCCCTTCCCTGAAGGGACGTACTTCTACACTTCTGTTTGGCACAGGTCTCTCCTCTCCTGTCTGCTCCTGGCTTTCCAGCAAGTTCAGTCTCTCCTGAATTCATCCACCTCTCAGTTCTCTGATCTAACTGGGGTTTGCTTTAATACTTTCCAGTGCCAGCACGGCTGCACAAGAGAAGCAAACTTACTCAGCTTAGGGCTGTTCACAGCCAGTGCAGCTGTTTTTGTAGTCCTAGCTAGGCACAGGAAAGGGCTAGTCAAAAGATATTTGAACACGTGTCCAATTTTTCCTCTGCCCCTTTATTAGCCTCAAATACCATTCTTCCCTCTCCTGCAGGTCCATTTGTTCTCCTGTTCATCGTGGCAGCGTGACATTCTAACATCGTCCTGCAGTCCCCTACCAGCATCACACATCTGTATTAGACACACTTTCAGATATAGGAATGGGTCCAGTGCTGTTTTCAAATCACTCGGTGCTTTCTTTGGCCATTATGGCATTTTGGTTTGTTCTTAGATTTTAGGGTAATCAGGCAAGGCTGAGCTATCGGCAGAGTGCTACAGAGCACAGCCCCCAGGAAAAGGTCACTGAGCTGGCCTTTCATCTGCTATCCAGGTTGTGCAGAGACAGAAAGATGCTGATAGCCAGGGAGGGTGGGGGGTCTCCAATCCCTAGAGTACTCAGCCTGGTGAGACTGCATGCTTGCTTGTACAGCCAAGAGCTGCAAAGCGACATCAGCTTGTGCTTCCTGCACGCTCCAGTTTCCACCTTACTCTGCCCTTGGCTACCAGGGCAGGGGAAAGCTCTTACACTGCTCTCCTCGTGGCCTCTGCAGCTCCAGATCGCACTCATGGGGTACAAGACACCTGAAGGCTCAGAAGGTCCTGAGGACATCAGTCTACTTTGGGGTAACTAAGCATGGCGCAACTGTTCTAGCACAGGCAGATACACAGAAAGGGAAATAACACCTAGACGGAAGTTATTAAAAAAAATATAAATAAATAGAAGTAACCATACAACCCTTTTTGTATCATGCCTGCAAAAATCCACATATAAGTGATCCAAAACAATTTGCCTTATTTGGTGATGCAGATCTGCAAAATTTTTCCAAACAAAAGTCAGGTACTAATCTCTGCTGAACTACAAAATTACTTCCTATTACTAACCTTTCTTCTTTACCCTGCTAGAAAGAAAGAAAAAAGTAGAAAGTATATGTTGATGAGACAGAGAAAAGCCAGGATGATTTTTAGGAAGCGTGGTCACAGCACATCTTAAATCCCCATCTCCAAGCAGAAGGATAAAAGTACTCATTATTGACCTCCATTTATTTTTTGCTGTTGACAGCCAAGACAGTGTCAAGGCTCATTATGGAGTTACAACCTGTTTCACCCAGCACTAACTGTCAAAACGCACCGAGATCCAGAAAGGCAAGAGCCCAGCTGGTAACACTGCTTTTATACCAGATCAAAGGGGCATTCACTTACGGGGGGAAAGCCAGAGCGTGACTACAGGGACTGAGACAGAAAGGAGGTAGGAGTGGGACACCTCTGAAGTTCAGTCCCAAAGACAACATTCCACACTGTGACTGTGTGGAATAAAACTCCATGTAATGTATTTGTAAAGGGGATGTCATATAATTATAAAGAGGTTCTCAAGCTATGAAAGTCGTCTGTACCACACTGTGATGCCTGAACGCAACCGGCTACACTCAGGTGTTCGAGGAGGTTCCTGTAACTTCTCCAACTGATGTCTAGTATGACAAAGAAAAGCATTCATGCTCTGAAGTTTGGAGCAGTTCCACCAGACATCAGTATTTCCCTCCTTGTTAAGAAGGATGGAGATGGTCACAAAAAAGATACTTGAGACAGATCACTGTTCCGGTTTCATTAAATTCACACACCACATTTTGTTCAAGCCTTAGGAAAAAAAATACAGCTGCACACTACAGCATTTCCACTAATAAAAGAATTTGGAACTAATCTTGTTTCACTCTGCACACATGAGCCGTACCTAGCTTTCACTTCTTTAACTCCAATTACTGCTCTTCCTTTTTACAAAGTAAAAAAAGCTCATTACAGCAAGCACTCCCACCAGTTCACCGGAGAGCCTGAAGAGACTTCTCCCCAGACAGGAGCAGAGCAAACCCGCAGCTCATTTTCACAAAGAGCCCTGATGCTCAAAATCAAGGTTTCCACCTCAGTCTCCCCAATACTTGTATTTAGTGTTTTCTGCGTTGAAGTGAACTAATGCTATTTACACGTACCTTCAGTCTCCATCTGGGAAACGCAGGACTGACATCAACCTCTTCTTGCTTCTTTGCTGTGTACCTTGAAAGGTACAGAATGGCCTCAAAAGCACGTGACACAGACCAACATCTAAGCCAGCATCTTTACATACTGGAAGGATTAGGCTTATTAAAATTGCTTGCTTTGCAATGCATCATTCTTTCTCCTGCTCTCAGCAGTATACCAGAATTTCTAAGTTAACTCCTGTAATGCTGGGAACTTGCTTTGGGTACAAACACCAGAAGAAATACAGAAGAATCATCTAAAGGGGAGATCACCTGGAAAAGGCAACTGGAAATTAAACCAATCATATGCATCATCTTTCCCTTTTCATCTGATCCTCTGAGAGTATTCAAGTGACTCATTTGTGTTCAGACAAACATCAGAGAGAAAACAAACGACAGCAGACAGACAGCATGAACACAGCTCATTTACCAGCTTGCAGGCCCACCGGCTGCGGCAGGGTCAGGCAGCGTTCTCACCAGGGGACGGGCACAACACTCATTGCTCAGCATTTGCAGCAGTGGGGAGGGGAGAATTTAAGGAATACCGCACGTGTTCTAGGAATAGAGAGTACCGTGGATGAGCTAGATTAGCATTCACTTCCATCGCCTGGTGCCCAAGGACTTGTAGCCATCATAATACAGGGATTTTACTGGTCAAAACAGAACAGCACGCTTTGAGCTGCATGCAGAGGCCTGTGCTGACTAGAGAGGAGCGTGCAGGCGCAGAGATGTGCCTGAGCTGAACACAGACAAGTGGATTCAACCAAGGAGTTTAGCAAGACTCAGACACTGAACATAGGACAAGCATAGGTAAGTGCTACTGAGACTTTAAGATCTAAGCCCAGAAACTTGGCAATACCACCAGATACAGCAAATAACATATACAAAGCCTCCGTGCAAGGTTGATGAATGAACACATACGGTAAAAAAAGTGACAAAACCAGAGATTTCACAAAGGATGACACATCAAGGAACACAAAGAATTTTCATGAATGCATAGCATCGTTTCCAGGCATCTGAAGTTTACAATTCAACTACATAAAGTTTACAATTCAACTCTAACACTGCAGTTCTAGTACACTTTGCTTGCTTTTCTCCTCTCTGTTTCTATCTAAACATAGTTTGCATAATGTCCTGTTATCAAGAAAGCACTCACTATAATTAACAAAGACATACATCAACTCAAGTTGGTTAATATTTTAATATTATTAAATTATTAAATGTAATATTTTAATAAGAAAAGATGGCAATAGTAGAAATCACAGTGGATTCTTAGGACAAATCTCCTTTAGGAAAATAACTGGATTCATCAGTAGTAGAACTCTTTAACTGTAATCACATTTGATTACAAGAAAATCAAGAAATGTCAAAGTAGACCACCACATATCATAACATTTACTACTAGAAAGAAATAGCAACATCACTCTTTTCTGAACTACAAAAGACATAGCACACCCCTTAACATGGCCAGGGAAACTCCTTTTCCCTTCTCTTCCTCTCACACTTAATATCAGATTAGAACAGTAGTCGCACTGCTGTATACTGCTTTTGACTCAAAACACACGAGTTCTCCCATAACTTTGTGCAAATACAAGTCTGTTCCTATGAGCTTAGAAAAACTGAAAAAAACCCCGAAAGTGTTCTTCTCCGACCCCCCTATAATCAGAAAGTACCCTGAAGTTAAGCAGGCCTACTGAGACCAAAAGATACTGTAGTTCTTGCCGTGACAAAAAAAAAGTCCAAACTCTCACTGGAAGGCAGCTGTAAAAGCTTAAACATACATATTTAATTGAATGGGAGAAAGGCACTCTGTAATTTTCCTACAACAGCAGATCAAGGAATATAGCTACATTCTTCCAAGATAGAAACTAATCAAGCACGCTGGATTGTACTTTGAATATTCACCTAATCCGAAGCAAGAAGCATCTCCTATGCAAACTTTATTATGCAGATAGGATCATCCCCAGATTCCTCACTCAGCCATTTTAAATGAAAATACCAGAAATGGCCCCAACTACAACCAGTGATTGCAAAAATAATGACAAGCACATATTTTTGTCTGATTCCTAGTCTTCTTTTTTTTCCTTTTTCCCAGTGATGACAGGCTGACAGACACAAGGAAATCACATCCATCCCACAGTCTTCCATACAAGTAAATACAAAAAAATCAAGTGTTTATTGGAAGTCTGCATGAAGGCACAGATGAGCTCGATTACAGACACATCGTAACAATTACAAATATATGTAAACACCTTGAGATATACAACAAAGCAATAATACAGCTAATACAGGAATAAAATGTAACCTGCTGAAAAAAACACCTTTGTATCTGAGGTTCTTTCAATGAGAAGCTCCAATTCACACCAACACAGTGTAATGCTTTTAAAGTCATCATTTGGATTCATGCTCAACAAATCTGTATTTAGACCATTGTTGTTAACCAGTGGATTCATAAATTTGATCTGAATTTGAACAGGCTTCCTTCATTAGATCAGGAAAACATAGGAATAACCAGCTAGACACCCAACCAACCTATAATGACGCTTTGTAGACTCTCTAAATACGCAAGAGCAATCACCAAGGTACTGAAATTAAATATAAGCTTCAAAAAAGCTCAAGGATGCTTGTTCCATTTTTACTTGCATTTGAGGAATTTGCTGTATTTCTGCAGGAAAGGAACAGTCTACAGCTGTCAGGTGACTTTTTTTTTTCTTCCTCCACAGGAGGCTTAGATTTCATCTGAAACACCTGCCAAAACAAAAGTCAGCAATCACAAACTAAAGTGCCTTGGACAGCTTAGGTTTTACCACTATAATAAACCACCTCTGTTTATAGATACAGTATTAATTTATATCGTGAGAAAACCTGCCTTTTCACGTAGAAGGCTATTTCAATATTTCTTTGGAAAGGGAAACTGCTTTTTTTGTTGTGTTTTTTTTTTTTTTAATTAGACACCGATGCCAGGAACTTCAAGAACTGCAACACAGCACTTTTTGAAAGGAAACCATGCAGGAAAAAAATTGTAGTTTTTAGCACAGCCAATTCCCAGGCCTAGCTAAGGAGTACTCTGAGCAGCAATTTATTACAAGGGGACACAGTTTTCTCAAACGCAGCCCTCAACCATCTGCCCTAACTTCCCACTCCTCCGCTACCTCATAAGCTCCAGAGCCCAGTTCCAGTGAGGAAAGACTCCTACCCAGGTAATACATGCAGAATAAAACCTAGCTACAACATTTCTCCTGACCATGTGGCCACATCATCCCAACCCAAAGATGAGGCATCATCCCAAAGATGAGGTAGAACTTTTTCTTTGGAGCCTAACCAGCTGGATAGGTACAAGCACTATTCTCTCTGATGCAGCAGCCGTCTGTTAATGCAATGCCAAACTCCAGTTTTACCTCCACTGCAGGGCACAGCACTAATGCAAGAAAAAACCCAAAACACAGCTGCTTAGAAAAATGATATAAGCACACACTCCAACTTGAACTACGACTGCATCGTAAAGGCCACGGTCTGGCATATCCAGTGACTTCCTCTCGTCTACAAAGTGGCAATGACACTTAACCTCCGTTTGCTCTGGGACTAGTGGTTGTTTCCCAAAAGGAACATGAAGGATATCCTGAGTACTTATTACAGTGAGATGTGGAATTTAAAAAGAAAATATAAATAAAAATTTAAGAACTCTAGATCAAATCTGAAAAGGGCTGTGAGAGGGAAGCGAAGAAACCAGATTGTCTCTGTGCATACAGGCCATTTGGCATTAGGGGCTTTGTTTTCTCTCTCTTCAGGAAAATAGATCCTTCCCCTCCAGGAGACTGTTGTAACGTACGTGGCTATTATAATTTTATAGCTTACACTCATAAACCTTCTGGTTTCTTATGAGATGGCTTGAACTGGAGAAATATGCTCTGCATAGTCCATGCTCTGTAGACTCCCAAGGATCAAAAAGAAATAGGCTGCCATGACTGAAACAAAAAGGAAATGTCAAAAAGAGTTGAACAGTATTAGAACTCACACCGCTTGTAAAACTAAGCATCAGGATTAGAAAAAGCACTACAATACTTAAAGTCCCCGGATGCATCCTCTTAGTCTGCAGTAATCAGAACTGAGGAAGAGAGACCGAGTTATTTGACCAAGTATTCAAAGCTCTTTGATAGGTCTCTACGATCAGTTTACAATTATTTAACAAAATATTCGGTATCTATATTGTCACCTGTCGGCAGCATAACCTGATCAGATCCCAGGGAGCTTTCTTGTTTTCACTGCTTGCAAGACTGTATTTTTCACTCAGCTGAAATGCAGAGAGATTCCACCCAGGCAGATGGATTCCTGAACACAAACATTTTGACAGGAAAGGAATCCTGTTCTGTTCAACTCCAGTGCAGCAACTGCCAACAGAAAGGCAATGACATTTTCTTGCAAAACTCCCGATAGTCCTTTCTGCCCTTGGGAATATGCTCTTACAGGAATTCAAGTGATTAAAACAATCTTATCTGGCTGTCAGCTGGAAGACTACCTCCGAACAGCCCCACCTCTTCTTCCAAAGAACTTCTCTGGAACAAATCGTGGATAAAATAAACTCTTAATGCTTTACAGAGTATCAGCTGCATTCCAGTGTCCAAGCCAGATCCCTTGAGAAAAAAAAAGTAAAAACAAAGCTCCTTGATTGTCAGAGAGAAAAGCACTACTAAAGCTAAAAGGTGTTTGTTTTTTTTTTTCTTTACACCTTTAGCTGTAAAGGAGTACACTCACAAAACGCTTATCACAGCTAAAAATTGCTTCTGTGGCCTTACACAACTAGTGATGATGCAGTCTGCAACTGACAGGCATTAGGAACAAAAAGAGAACAGAAACCCACCCAGGTGCTTCAGAGATAAAGAAGCCAAGCACGTAAGCCCTCACAGTAAGCTGGACCTCACTGTCAAGTGAGTTTGTCCAGTCTACAGGCGATCTGATAAAATCACAGCTGCAAATCATAATTCATGACTACAATCCACAATGAAAACCAAAAATCCATTTACATTTATTAGGAGACGGTTGTGCACAATTTCTCATCTTATTCAAAAAGTCTACAAATAGAGTTTAACACTTCTGATTGCAAGCAAGTATTTGTTCAACGTTCTTAGCTGGGTAAGGCCAATTTAGTGCCTTGTTACACTTTCAAGATTTAGTACACATTTGTCAGTTCTTTACTTTCCTCTGGTAACAGTCCCACTGGAGTAGTAACCAAAGTTCACTAAGACACTTTATAACAGCAGCTGAACTTGGGTTACACAAATTGGGTTTTGGAATATGCTTCCTTCAAACGTAAATTATTCTAGGCAATTTTCAGTTTTAAGATCTTAAAGCAACACTGTCAAAGGCTTTCCCCCCCTCCCCACTGCATTCTCAGTACCACCACTAGGAGCTTGCACTCTGCAGAGCCAAGAATCCAAAAGCACTTCAGAAAGGAGGGCATGGTTTCAAACAGTGGTATACTTGAGCTGGGATCCTACTAGTCAAGAATATATTTTTATCCTTTGTCTTCTGTTTACAACAGGACGAGAGTCAAACTAAACCAATCTTATCCTGACTTTAGTCCAACCTCCGATTGCCTGTAGTTTTCTCACATGCCATCCTACACTGATTTAGGAGCTCTGCTTAACTGCAACGTTCACAGTTGAGTTTCCTCTACGGAAAGGTGAGCATCTGCTACAGTCAGTTATTTTCAGATCGACGCACTGCTCGAATTTTAGGTTGGCCACAGTCTTGAGAATCACTTGACTGGAGAATCACTACCATACCTAATGCAATCTGATAATGCACTTGATCCCATATTGGTTTAAGAAGTGTAATGGACTTTATATGCAGTTCTCCAAATTCTCTCAGAGCTGAAACTACAGAGCTACAGTGAAGAAATTCTAGCTTTGCCTTAAGCAGAACCTTCTACAACATTATTTTAACTTACTATTTTGATTTAGAGAACTAATTTTATCAAGATTTTCAGTTTGCAATTCTTACTGAATAGGTGAGCAGCAACAAACAAGTGCTAGTATACTACCAGAATGTTGTACTTCCTTCTTAAAATGCCCTTAATAAAGCATTAGGCATGTCAAATAAGGTTCTGTAAACAAAAGATAAATTACTCAGGTTCTGCTCTGATTATAGCCAGATACATATTCTCATAAAATAAACATTCTCTTGTCATTTTCCATGGCCCACATATCCACATATGAGGTAAACCACTTCAAATCATCAATAATATATAAACCTCAGTACTCAACAGGAACCTTGGGAAAAATGTAACTAAGATGTCAATATCAAGAAGTGACACTTTTGTTCCACTGCAAAGTGAAACCAATTTATTTGTGCTAAATGATGGAAAGAATGTATTCAGAATACATTTCTTTATACATTGTACCGGCTTAGGCTGCTAAATAAGCATTCATTAGTGCCATGTTGTGCTACTTTCTTGTACTCGTTTCTACCAAGCAATACAACACTTTGGCTGTTAGGCCAATAAATTCCTATATGCTCATCCCATATGTTAATTTCTAGCAGACTTTTGAACATTTAGAATACCTGTTCAAACTTTGCTTCAGGGACATCACAATTAATATATTTTAACAAGAAAAAAGTCATCATCAGTTGTTCTCTACAATCACATTGCCTTCTGCAGCAAAAAAAAAAAATTAAAAATAATCAAAGAGCACGCTTTAATCAGCTATCAGTAACCTGTGGGCAGGACCACATCTACCCAAGTTAATCGGGACAGATCACAGTATGGGCAGCTTACAGGTTAAGGTAAATATCAAGTGAATTCATCAAATCTTAAGGTCCACGAATCGTACATTCCACAGACTCCAAGAAGCCAGTTCCCTCACTGTAAAAATCAGACTGTACCATACGTTTGAGGTGCTTTTAAACAGAAGTATAGATGTGTCCTGTGTGCTGAATTAAGCTTATTTACTACATAATACACTAGAGTATGTGTCTCGGGCACTGATTAGGGTGTCTGACTCACTTTTGCACTAGAAGCTGTTATTTCCAATGACTGAAACGTAGTGCTGAATTTCCATAAGCTTGGTAAACACTGTAATGTTTCAGAATTTATCATATATCCCATCATGCCTTTAATTTTCTGCAAATTGTCATGAAAAAATATAAAAACGTATCCCTTTAATTTTACAAACCTAAAAGCCAGGAAAAATGAAGCTTTGGAGCCAAGCAAAACGACGTAACGCCGTATTACCAAACAGAGTAGCAAATGTTCCAGCCAGAGAATGGACATACATGTAGTTCAAGTAAACACTGATGGAAAACTTTGTTTAGTTAGTGTTGTAGACCCACAACACTGGCTGCATTTTATACAAACGTTTACAACACAATTAACAGTGAAGCCTATATAACCTCAGTGCAAATAAGTCAAATTCAAATATGCCAAGTAAGCCTTTGGCTTTTAGTAAACTGCTCCATGTTATGAGTCCACTTCTGACATACAGACTGCTGAGCACATGCACTAAGGCTGAGAGGAGGGATGCACTGAATGTGGAAAAGTGGCCGACTGCGACGCTGTAGCTTGGACCGTGGGTTGCACAGGCGGCGGAGGTGGTGGTGGAGGTGGCTGCACTGGGGTCTGCGTGTTTGGAGAAGGAGGAGGAGTGGGACGTTTAAATTTGTCGGGGCTGTTACTTCTTCGTGGTGAAGGCCTCTGCAGAACAAAGAGTAAAATTATGTTTAACATGCTCCTGAACAACCTTAGGTGCAAGCTCCCTAATCAAGTTATTGAGCTTAGCAAAGGGAAAAATAAAATGAACAAAAAGCCCACAAAAAAAAAAATCAAACAATTATGTGGGAAGAATCCACTTCAAAACACTGCAAGAAAACCCACAACTTTTACATAAAATAAAGGTTACTCTGAAACTGAGTAGCAAAGGAAAGGGGAGGTACTTCTGACATCACAGAACATTCATTCCCTCCCGTCAGCTTACAGGAAAGGAACACGAGCCATATCCTGAAGACACGTTTACCTATTTGGGCCAGCAACCTAAAGAGAATCGAGAGACACTGTAGAGACAGCACCTCCCAGTTGTGCTTGCCCAACCAGTTGGTGCTGATGAACCTTTAACTTCATGCTGCTGGTGTATGAAGTCCAACTATGTGGTACCTGAGTGTGGGTAGAAATGTTTCGAATGCCAGAGGCTCTGCCCAGAATCTCTATTTTTCTGAAAGACTCTTAGCCTGCACACTGGAGCACGACCAAAGCACAATACAAGTTGTTCTTTGGAGAACAAGAAAAGATTACAACTCTTGGAGCTGCAGGAGTCAAGTGCTTGTTAGAGAGGTCCCCTCAACAGAAACTACAGACTTTGAACAGCCTGCATATTTAAACACAAAGATTTAAAACCCACTTTATATTTACAAACCAGTGGTGGTGGTACTGGGGAATCTTCTTTAACGTAAAAATATAAATTAAACTGCACAACGCTAACTTCTGCACTTTTGAAACCAAAATGCTCACTACTTACCAATCCAGTTAGCATTAATCAAGAACCTCATGGCATGACAAACCACCCACCCACACTTAATAATCGACCACAGGCAATCAACTCTGGGCAGAAGCATGATTCTAGTGCTATACCAAAGGTACTACATGTGAAGTCAATTTATTCTGTAATGAAGATCAAGAATGAAGAGTCAAGAATCAAACTGCAGTTTAGTAAAATAATGTATAGGGTATGTATTTTTCTGCACAACTATGTACAATAGATGAATGCTATACGTGAAAAGCCAAGGGATTCTTGACAACTGACTCATGCCTCTGAAACACTTAAAATCATTTACTGCATTTGTGTACATCTACTAAAACAAAGGGATTTGGTTTCAGTATTCAGACAAAGCCAAGGGCTACTTCCTCAAAGCAAGTAGTCTTTTGTCCTGACGATGATCTTTTTCACAGCATAGTTTCAGAAAGAGTAGCATTTCACAGAGATTGAATGGAACAAGTTCCTTGAAAAAATTATTTATAAAATTAGGTTCCAGGCCTTCTAGAAGCACAAAGATCTTCCTGTGACTAACTCAGGTGACACACAGCAGTGGGCTGACCCCAGACCAGGATTCTAACTCCCTGCTGAGCTCCAGCTTCCGTCCTGCCCTACCCACCACTGCAGCATTCCCACCAATCTTTGCACAATGGAATTAACAATTATTTCGCACACTCGCCTCAACAACTTCAGAAGCAGCCATACTATAATAAACTCTATTGAAATGTGTCTTCATAACTGAGAATGACAAATATATGCAAAAAACTTGCAGGATATTTACATATTACCGTACCTGTTGAGCTGTCTTGATACAACAACTATAACATATTCAGCCCAATGGTTAATATTTAGGCTCTGTTTTGCTCACTGAACTCCAGAAATATTTAGAAGAAACACCATTATGGAGAAATGCATCAAACATTACAAGTAAAAAAGAAATAAATCCAACTGAAATATGAGAAACTGCCCTAACAGATGTTTATATTAACTTTCTTCTTTGCCAATGAGAATAGAAAATAAGAGTTAACTGCCTGTTACAGTGACATGATGGTAGCATTGTGTGTCATCCTGAAGAAAACCTGAGCTTGAAGCAACCTCAGATGACTCATCCGTCAGATGGTGGAGACTAGGAGAAAAATGAAAGCAATATTTTTACTTCCCAGGACAGGCTTAGTACCTTAGAACATCACTTGTCACACCCTGCCTGCTGATCCATAAAGTGATACCTATTACTGTCCTTAAGATGATAATACATCCTACTCTTTTGCAGAAAATAAGGTTCTCCAAAAAGAATCAGGTTCTCAGGGGTGAAGAGGAAAATCAAGGCTGAAGAAAGCAGCAACAGATATCTCGAAGGAGACAAAAACAAACATTTACGCAAATGTTTTGTAAAAAAGCTGAAGGACAAGTAACCATAACTTTTGAAAACCAAACTCACATCAGTAATGAGTATTTACTATTTTAAATACTTACTGTAATACCATGGGATGGTCCCATATGTTGCACATGAAGGCCTGGGGAATTGTAGTAAGACATTCCAGCTCTAGTCAATGAAGTTGGTGGTGTGAAACCAACTGTGTGACTTGCATATGACAGACCTAAAAATTGTTAAAACAATGTAACATCAACATTCTTGTTTATAATACAAACTAAAGCACATATTTTCAAAATTTTTTTAGTTTTGAATCAATGACAGGTTAAAAAATGGTAACTGCTGCTACATTAGACATCTAAAAATATTCATTGTACTGAAAAGCGTGATGGAAAATCACTTGCTTTTCCTCTTGTTAACTACTATGCGTTTCAAAACATGTATTACACAATGTTTGACATGACTTTTCACTTAACAGCGTAAGGCTCCCCACGCCACTTAAGTTTTAGTCGATCCATCCTTCCACTTCTTCTCAGAAGAAATTACTTCTTGAACAAAATAGAACCTGAGGAAGCAGAGAGGTTGTGCCTGGAGAAGCCATCTAGCACCACGCCACTGTGAGCTTCCCCAAAGAAAGCAGGTGTAGGCGGCTCCTCTAAGGCACACCAGATCCACACCAGGCTTCCTCCTGTTTGGCCTCAGCATTTAATGGTAGGGACCCGAAGACCTTTGGGGCTATGAAGCTAAAACATTCTGGGCTTAGCTGCTCACTGGACAAGGCTAGCAACTAACATTTAACATCACAACTTGTTTCATCCACATTAAGGAAAGCCTAATATTCAAAAGTGCAAATATCTCATTCTTCTGTCTAAATATTTGTGTAAGAACTCATTTATAAAAAAGCAGAGTACCTGTACAGCTAACCAAAAGGTAAACAGAAACAGCAACCACTATGTGCTTAAAGTTCAGACCCTCAAGTGTTCTGAACATTTTGAGTATTTCTTGAAACAGCGCTTTTTCCAAAATTGTTAACTTCAACCTTTGCTTTCTGACAAAAGTACTTCTAAGGCAGGAGACCAGACTTTTCCCAGATGTTTAGTATTAGACACTAGCAACCACTTTGAAGAATTACAACCAAAAAAAGTTTCTAAAGGTCTATTAAACTTTATAACACCACTCCAGATTTCACAGTTTTCATATTTCAGCACTAAATCATTGCCACTGCATTGACACCCAGCTTTGTCTTTAACTGCCCCATCTGTGTTTGAACTACAATTGATGAGACAAACTCTTGGCTGAAAAACACCCTATCAAAACAAGTCTCAGATCACTAATGAAGTTATAAAAGAAAACATAATCCCCTTGCTTCCTAAAATTCTGTTTGATTCTGCTACATCCTCAGTGTACATCTGGTGCAAATTACAAGTGGTTCCAATGGAATCAGTGTCACTTCGAAGTTGTTAACAACATAGATTAACAAAATCAATCTGCATCTTTTTGACTACACAATCCAATTGTCTGCACAGCATATGTTTTATAACTAAGTGCTTTTGTAAGCACAAGGAGAGAAGTAATTCAATGTTCAAGTAGGTGACGATGTCTTGCAAGTCAAAGACAAAAGCCTAGAACAGTAATAGGCAAAAAAATATGCTTTCAAGTCACCTTTGCAGCATTACGATTTTGGACTGCTCTGCAATAAACCAGCTCCAAAAGCTTTACAATTGCAAGACTGCCTGGCAGTCAAAGAAGCAGTAACAGAACAATGCACATATATCCAAAGCAGCTCATCTCTGCAGCCCAAAATTTCTATCTAGCCTAGCTTTAGGAGCAAAGCATAAAACAGTGTATCTACACTAAAGACTAATTGTTAATTAGAGGAACTAACCCCCAGCTGCTTAGGAGTAGCAATACTTCTACCATCTTCTACAGTTCCATACGTTGTGCTAGAAATCTCAGCCATATCTCAAGCTTGAAAGAGTCCTCAACAGCAGCACCTCAAGCCACACGAACAAAAAGTCTCCGAGATTCAGGAGCCAAAATCTAACCCATTAAACCTGACTGGCTACCCATATGAAATTATAGCATTTCTAACTGTTTTCAAGTTATGTTTCTACAAATTCAGGCACATCCTTTCCCAAATGAAACATGGCAAGTCGTACAACTAACATAAAAATACAACATGGTATCATTCTGTGCTGATATTTTGACAGCAGCTTACTGTACTACTATAAAGAACTCTCAAAACGTATTTGTTGTCAACCATTACTGCATTCATATGCTCCAGACAGCTGTACAAAATTCCCTATTGATCTCATTAGTTGTCTAGCAAACTGCTGCTCCTATTTTTCTAAAGTCTGAAACTTCCCAGCCGTGTATATTAATTTATCAGATGTGAAGCAGAGTAACACAGCTGCCTGCACAGAAGTGCTAGCCTGGAACGCTTCCTGTACCAACATTACCAAAACTGTGAACTGTTAGAAGTGATCATTTCGTCTGTGCTGTTTTTAACTCTGCTTCAGATTCTGTTTCAGCATCACCTGTCTGTGGGATATAATTCCCACTTTTCGATCAACTACTGATGGGAAGTAAAGTCCGCAGGGAACAAACTGACAAAGCACTCCTGCACTTGTACGTCATCTAAATTGGGTGCATTTCTATGTAATCTAGGATGGAAGCCTGGAAGTTACCAGATATTTTTTCCTACATATACTTTTAATTATAACCACTGCGTGGAATGCAGATACCATGTGCATTTGCATACTGTGTTATTAGGAAAGCTGCACATATATAATCATGGATGTCCAACAGTAGTTACTCCAGAACAGTTGTTAGTATGACCATGTTTCTGCACACTCAGTTACAGGAAAAGGTTACGAAAACATCGTTTTCTTGGTAATGTACCTTGCAAAAAACCGAAAGTGTTTTGGCTCATTTCAGAAGCCAAAAAAACTCTTGAAAAGCTCTATCATAATGCTTATCTCCAACACTGTACTATAGCTTACAGCCACTGCTAGTTTTCACATATGCTTACTCCTTTTGCAACACCTGGACGAAAACTATTTTGAGTTCTTCTGAAAAAGCAAAGTCTACCCTGAAAACTGAAGAGTTTAAAGACATTTTGTATGTTCTAGCAGACCTGCGTAATAAAACATCTCAATCCCATCTTGCAGAACGTGTGAATACAGACAAAGCACATCTCATTTGCCCTTGCTGTAGGACCCTGCCCAACAGGTTTAAAAGGTGAACTTGGGAAAGCAGAGCATGAAGGATTCACTTCATTACGTACAAGTGAGTTTGTCACCGCCACATAACACTCATGGCCAATAACTTTTAATGAACGTCCAAGCACGATTTTAAGGGATTTTAAATTGCCGTCAATAAATGTGCTAGTAACAGAGATACATTTCCTTTGACTTAAAAAAATATATCCAGTAATTAAAACTTTAAAAAGGTTAGTTTGCCTTTGTTATGGAAAATACTAGGGACAGGAATTCTTAATTTTATAGTTGTTGTTTTACTATAGAAGATAACAGAACTACAAAAGCTGTTTCTCTACTAAAGAGAAATGGAAATTGACGTTTTCCAACTTGTTCAAGGTTAGACTTCTGTAAGAAGTTTTGATTCAGAGCACAACAGCAGTCTCATTATTAGTTCATCACCAAACTCTAAAAATCCGTTTGAACTATGCATCCTGTTGGGCAACTTCTATGGAAGGAAAAATAAACCAACCAAAAAAACAACAAAAGAAGAGATAGGAAGAGAGAAAGACAGAGCAAAAAAAGAAATAAAAGTTCAAGTGACAGCTACGTAACTGACCTTTAGTATCTGTTCACAGCATAAAACAGAGCCATCCGAAAACATGCTGCGCTAAAAGACATCTCTAGGGTAAAACTATTCTTACATTCACGATGCATTTCTTTTTCTCCAGACTAGCTTTGAAAGGCTACTGACCTATATATATATTAACAGGGCACATTACTACGTGATGCATACAATAATTTTAGAAACTGGGTTAAATATTTACCAGGTGATATAGGTCTGCTAGAACTTGGTGAGGGTGTATAAGGGATAGGACTGGACACAGTGCGAGGTCTTAATCCTTGTGCAGACATCTCATTAAAATATCTAACAAAAAAAGGTAAAGAATAATTAGATCAAACCTTTTAAAATGTGCCATGTTTTAAAAGTTTCACTGTGGGTTTTTTTTTTCATTTCCCATAAGAATCACATCAGATTAATGAAGGACCAGTCACCTTTCAGAAGTCAGGACAGGAACTCTCATCACTGCTGAAGGCTCAGATACTGGCTTAACTTTCAGTAGAAACAGCTGGACTTATCTTGGTCATTTGCAGTTCAAACCGTACAAGTCGCTTATGGTTAGAATAGTACATACTAAGGCCAGAGGTACAAATACTGTTGTCCAATTGGACCTACACAACATTCTTACTTAACACATAATTTCTACATTGACTTCAATAGCTTGTCTGGCTGCAGTATCTTCCAGAAAGGCTTTCAGCGCTAAGACGAAATCATGGAAAGGAAAGAAATCATTATAGTATTGATGTTCATCAGTTAAAAACCTGCCCTGTTTTCTCCTTGATTCCCTTTGGTCTCAATGGTTAGCCATTTGCTCACTGTGTCTTTTGCCTCGGGAACAGAGACATTTTGAATCCAGGACTTCCTCCCACTAAGGATTCTTCTAGGTTGTTTTGCAAGACACCTCCCACACTTCACTGAGATGAACTGAACAGATTAGAACCTCAGGCAAGGCATTTTTCCCCATCTAAAATAATTTTAGTGATATTTATTTGTACTTTACTCACTGAATACAGTGAAGCTTCTCCACAGCCATCGGGTGCTATATAAAAGGAGATAATCATACCAATTGCTCCTACTTGCCGCTTACTGTTTGTATCTCAAAAGTAATTTTACATATATTTTCCACAGCATTAAGCTGGCAGCCTAGATTTTTCAGTCATTGTCTAATTAGAGGTTTCTCTGCTCGCCTTCTTCTGCACAGACAGCTGTAAATCAGTACACCTAGTTTGATATTATTACATTCAGCTGTGTTTCTTTAACGGACACAGAAAAGCAGCAGGTAAAATCAGCTACCTAATAGCCCTCTGATTCTTGCTTGTCTCACCTTCTACCCCTGTGTTCTCAGAAATTCTTAGTAGCTACATTTATTTCCAGATCACAGGGAAAAAAAACAACAACAAACAAAATGGAGCAGCAGTAAAAATATTTCTATTTGATAGAACTCACAACAATAACTACTTCAGGATCTCTGAGCCAGTTCATAAACTATTTGAAACAGGTTCTGATATAGCTTTTAACCAGGATTTCGGAGTTACTAAGCCACAAAACCTAACACAGGCCACACACACTGTTGTGATACAGATCAGGCAATAAAAGTAGCTGCAATAGGGAACAACACAAAATTCACAAACTGGCAAATTAAAGTTTAGTTATAAGTTTTATGAACAGCCAGAAGTGGCAAGGTTAGCGAAACTGAACTGACCAGGCCACCTCTGCAACACACCATAACTTCCAATGTTATTACTTGTACGTGCTATTACAGGAAGGCAGT
Organism: Apaloderma vittatum; assembly: GCF_000703405.1. NCBI lineage: Eukaryota > Metazoa > Chordata > Aves > Trogoniformes > Trogonidae > Apaloderma > Apaloderma vittatum. Next base: position 40,559 of record NW_009700833.1, on the reverse strand, counting down.
GGTCTTTGTGATTTAATCGTATTTTATTTTACATAAAGACAGCTTTCTGTAAGTCACCCTACTACCTGGAACAAGTGATGTGTAATAGCACACTGTTAGTACGCTTCCTGCTTTCAGATAGACTCCTACTACTCTAGAGAACAAGATGGAAGATTGAGAAGACTAAGTTGCTGCTAGCCAGGAGGAAGAAGTTTTGGGAGAGCTGTATTTTGCATTCGGTAAAGCATCTTCATTTACCCTCATCTAAGTAATTATCATCAGCTAACAGAATGCAACTGAAAAAAATGGGTATCTGATCCACCACCACCATCATTTTTAAGAAGACAATGTACGCTGACAAAACTTTACATCTTAAAATCACTGCTGCATGTGGTTCCACAGTTATTTTGCCTACACAGTTCTCCTCAGCCTAACCACTCTAATGCCAGCTTCGTCCTTCCCTTCGCTTTGTATTACTGACACTGCAAATACTAACTTGGGATCTCTTCTGTCATGCCTTTGTAGTACCAAGAACATCAATAAGACAATCAAATTTCTTAAAACTACAGAACAGCTAATCAAATTTTCCAGCGTTTTATTGGTGCCCACTACTTACAACTCGCTGACAATAAAGCTATTAGGATGCTCTACAGTTTTGGATTAATACTGGTAATTCGCATAGATTTAGATGTTGACTGCATTTCCATTACGACATAAAAATTGACAAAAATACAATGTTAACAGAAGTCCATTCAAGCACCAGAATCCTGTGGTTCTAACCATTACTTTATACAGCATTCACTACATCCTAATACCAGATGCGACTGCAATATGCATCACTTGCCTATTATTTGATTAAAATGAAAACACTACCCTGAACTTTCAGTGTGCTCCTTGAAACAAAATATCTGGTACTTTGTTTCTGGTAAATTACAGCTTATAAACACATGATGACCCAAGAGGAAATATCTGAGTGAAGAATACACAGCACAGGGTAGCTTTTTTTTTTAAGAACCACTATAAATCCAAAATAATGTAAAGCAGTACAACAAAATAATGAGCATTTGATAAGAAATAAGAATGTTTTATTCAAAATGTATTTGAAAGCTTCTTTTAAGACATCTCATTGTCATATGACTATGACGTGAGAAAAACACTAAAAGGCATCATACAAAACCATGACAAGTCTATCTATAAGGTCAGCACAAGCAATGCAGTTTGCAGTAGACGGCAAAAAAAATAATTAAAAACAAAAATCAAAGATCTTACTGTTTGGACATCAAGAACAACCCCACAGTTTTAGAAATGCTTCCTCTCTCAAAGGCTTTCTTTATATAGCATCCCTTTGTATTTGGCTGAACACACTTTAATTTCTGCAGATGACAAATTAGCCCCAAGTAAGAACATTGTTCCTACCTCACAAAATTCCCTGCAGTTATAAGTGAGGGGCAAACCAAAGGTACTATGATCAAATGATCCCAAATCTCAACTCCACAGCTCTATTTATTTATATATATATTATCAAAACCCTGAGGGTCTTCAGATATAAATATTTTCTCTTACTGTTAAAACTAATGCAATTTTCTGCACAAGTTTGATACAATTCTACTGAATATATTCCTGGACCATGCAGAAATTTGATACAGATATTAAACCCATATAGAGGTTATTTCTATAAATACTTATTCTATAATATTTAAAAAGAAATATGAGTATTGATTAATAAGCTTAATGCCAACATATCTGGATGGCTAGAAATCACAAACCTTTCATCATCCATTTCTAAGCTGGATTCACTTTCTGACAGTTGCCTGCAGAGTGCTTCTCTACGCTCCATTTCCCTCTGTAATTTTCTTTGAAGTCTCAAATTTTCTTCTCTCATATGTCGCTCCTCTTCTAAATATTGTGCCATCTTCTCTGAATCTGAAATTTTGTTAAAATTTGATTACAATTAGGTTTGTAACAAGTATGTTGCGCCTAATTTTACTCCAGTACTTCACGAATGAGGGTGTAAAAAATGCTCAGGATGTATCATTCACAATTCCCATCTCCAAGTTATTAGTTTAAAGCCTAATTCAGAACCGTAGGTACTAAACCAAACTACTGCTTGTCAGACATTTTAGAAATAAAAGGTAAAAAGCAAAGGTTTTAGGTATTTACTTAAAAATCATGAAGAAAATCATAAACTCAAAACTAGAAAGAAAAAACACAGTGACTCCTGCTATTCCACTTCTACAAAGATTTTTCTGCAACATGCAGAACAAATTATTTGAAATGTACATTTCCATTTTGCAGGAGGAAGCACAAAACAAGTTCCGAAACCCAAATTACACAAACTTGTATAAAATTGCTACCTTGTATGTATGCTGTAGCATTTTTTTCATTTACAAGTTTTATCACAGAGACTGGCCAGCAGAATTAAAAGCCAACAAGTGGTTTACTCTTTGCATCAGAGGGCAATTTGAGTTTTCAACTCTAAACAAGCTCAGCAATCATCACTTAGTCCGGTATCACAGGCTATTTGAAGTGAAAACATCAAATTATGGAAAGCTATGAAGCATTTTGACATTTAGATGAAATGGAAGACATGATAAAGACTTATGACACACACAACATATTTTGAGAGGTTTTCTAATGTTTGATCAAGTTTACAGTTAATTCCTTGATATATAGCACCATGATTCACCATGTTTTGTGCTCACTTCTTTATCCAGCACCCTTCAATCAGAGGAACACTGCTGTTTTAGAAGACTGTTCCCAAATCATTGGCAATATGAGGTTTATCTTTCTTTTGTGGAAATATCACCTCTAAATGTAACAATGTCACTTATTTAAAACCACTGTTCTATCAGAACAGTTCCTAGCCTAGAAATAAGTGCTTCAGGAATACAAGATGCAATACCAACGTCACAATTCGGTAAGCAGATTTTATCAGGTATTTATGAATAATGCTAGAGGTTCTCTAATACTGCAAACACCAAACTGAAAACTGCATTTCAGTTTCATCTTCCGCTTGCAAGGTCGCACATCCACCATTTCGACCTGCATCGCTACTCGTATTGCAGCTCTGTTTAATCTGTTCACAAAGGGAAGGAGTACTTTTAAACCTAGACCTTATTTTCAGTGAGAATTTGACTTTAAATGGTTCTAAATTTTGACCAGAAACCACTGAAAAATAATGAAGAATACTTGAAATTCATTAGGCTGTATTTGTACAAAGTCTACTTTAAATCTAAGACCTTGCTCTTGTTCCGAAGTTCAGAAAGTGAAGGCTGCAGTGCAAAACTGGCAAGTCCTTGTCCTCTCTTAACTGACGTAAGTTATTAATACCATAAACTTGTGCACAAGGCCATTGCAAAAGAGCACTCTCTCATTATGTCCATCTTTAAGGAAGGCTGCTGCCTCTGGCAAGCTACTTCTCTAGCCGGGGTTGAAATATTCCAGTTAGCCTGTCATGACCAGCAGGCTAGAGGGGCAGAATATTACCTGTTTCTGCCGGCCCAAATTCTTCCATCTCTATGTTCAGATACCTACTTATCCATTAACTGAAGTATAACACCACTGACTAGGAACCAGGCAGAACTGATGGAATTCAGAGAGAAATTTTAGATTTAGCATCAGAGAATGAAGGATCAGCACTGGAAAATTTGCAGGACAGTGCAAGCAGCCTCCCTGCCAGCGGACACCACCTGCTCAGAGCCACAGTCTCTTCTCTTGAAAGGCTGGGCAAAAACCGGCCTTTCCACCTCTCATCAAGGGTCTGTGACACTTTCCAAAACAGAAACACAAGGATTTCTACACAGATACTTATTCTGCCCACCTCCAAAACGATATCACATAGGTAGTGACAAAAGAACATTACTTGTTCTGCTACACTGTGAGGCGAAACACCTGCCAGAACAATTAGTCTAACACAGCTAAAGGTAGATGCAAGCATTAACAAGTGAAATTCTTGTATACAACTTCACTTTATTTTCCTAGCTCTTAATTCTTTTGAGTAATTCTTAATTTATACCGAGACTCTTACAGAGTAGGCCATGTTTGGCAAAATCTGTATATGTTGGGAATACTGCTAAGTCTCTGAAAAAAATTAAAAAAAAAAATATAGAAACTGTCTTTCTGGCCCCAAATATCCAAGAAATATTTGTTGATTCTTCTAGACACCTTTCTAGTAAAGCTAAAAAAACCCCAAAACCACGCTGCAGTATAAATACATCAAAAAGCAATAATACTGCAATTATGAAAGCGTTTTAATCCAAACCTGCCCTACCTTCTTTCCACCTCCACTCAAGGAAGTACATATGAAAAAACTTATATTACACAAACTTAAAATGATATAAAACAAGTTTACTCACGCTGTAACTGTGCAGCCCTCAGTTGCTTCTTTAATCTCTCCACTTCATTCTTTAAAAATCTGATATGTCTCATCATATTTTCTGGAGAATCTATCTCCATTGATATGTCTCTGGGTGATGGTGGAGCAGATACTGGCTGGTCTAATTTCTCCTGCAAAATTCTTTATGAAAAACAGGTCAAACTTTACCTTCAATTCTATGGAAAAGAAAAACCCTTAAATCCCCCAGAAAGCAATTGCAAGGATTCTGACAAGTATGCAAGACTTCTTTTAACAATTGGTTTGGGGATTTTGGAAGGATTTATAATGCTTTTTTTTCTTAATTCAATATAGAAAAGGTAGAATTTCTTGCCCAAGCACATATGGATTTTCTAAAATACTCAGGCATTAACACTCCCAAACATTTCTGCACACAGCTCCGGAAAAAAAAAAAATCTGGACTGCATATAGTTACCAGTTTTATACTGAAACGCTACTTGTTCAAAAAAACATTTCTAAGCAAGTTCCTTTAATCTTTTCTGAATTTTTCCATTTATGTTCTTAGAGGAAGAACACACACTCCAGATGCAAAGATAAGTAAAGTATATGCATGGCGAAACACAAGCTTTTCTGTGCTTTATCATTACCAAAAGAGAAAACTTCACATTTTCTGAAGCATATTCAAAGTGTCTCTTTTTTTTTTTTTTTAAATAAAAATCTCCAAACAGAAATTCCACGAGGTTTCAAATACCTCAAATAACCGATTGTAAAATCAGGAGACACGAACTTCTCTTACCCTGAAGTAAGTATATGACAGATACTGAATATCCTAAATGATGATTTTGGGACATAATATACGAAGTGTTGTCTCAGGTTCAGCTGAAATAGCTCACTCCTTAGTAGCTAGAATAGTGCTGTGTTTTGAAGTCAGTAGGAGACGAATGCTGATAATATACTGATGTTTTTAGTTGCTGCTAAGGAATCAAGGACTTTCCCTTGTTTTGCTAGCCTGCAGGAGCACAGGAGGCTGGGAGGGAGCATGGCCAGGACAGCTGATCCGCAGTAGCCACCGGGATATTCCACACCGTAGAACATCACGCTCGGTATATAAATTGAAAGGAGCTGGCTGGGACACGGGGCTGGGTAGGGATCGCGGCTCAGGCATCAGTCAGCAGATGGTGAGCAACTGCATTGTGCAACACTTATCTTGGGATTTATCTCTCTCGTTTTGTTCTAGTCCTTTTCATTACTATCGTTATATTTGTTATTATTGTCATTTTAGTTATTAACTGTTCTTAACCCACAAGTTTTACCTTTTTTTTTTTTTTCAATTATCCTCTCCAGCCCACTGGGAGAAGGGAGGAGTGAGCGAGCAGCTGTGTGGTGCCAAGTTGCTGGCTGGGGTTAAACCACAATAAGTATTTTTCAGCCCGAAAGCATGAAACTGTTCCACACTAGAAACTTGCTGATTAGTCAGATCCAACTTTGCCCTGAGGAGCAGGGACAGCACCACGCAAGCACAACTCCACAGGGCCTAGCATTCACAGGTACCATACAAAGTGGTACTGAACCCTGGTCTGACTCCACCACGGCTCCTTGTAGTAAGGCACACAGCCTGAGATTAATTAAATCAGAAATAATATGGCTTAGTGGGCTTTAAATCTAAGATGCAGAAAAATCCTACCAAAGGCCCATCCCACTACAGTTCTACTACTAATGAATATCACATGTATCCCTTCAGAGCACTTTCCATACAGCAGAGCTCTGTAAAATAAAACTACACAATGTGTGGTTCAACTTAGGCTCAGGTGTTTGCTGAGGCCCCAGTCAAGATTCAGAGAGTCACACTAACATCACTGTTCTTAAACATGTAGAAGGAAATAAGGTGTTAATCATCTCTTCTCTCCCACTCTCCCCAAAACCAGAATTCTTAAAACAGGGCATTAAGAGAAGGTTGCTTTACTACACTTTTTAAATCTTAGCTTTCCCAGGATATAAAGTCTTACTGCTTTAACTTCTATCAAAGAAGCAGCAGGAAGCCTCAAAAGACATGAGTGAACACCACTGAGATAAAGCTGAAGTTTTCTTTGGGAAAAACTAAGAGCTTCTCATAAAACACATACACTAAAATACCATGTTATTTTCTCTGGGCCACAAAGATAAAGCTGACCCCAAGTGAGAAGCTTTAAAAAGTCTATTAGCAGTTGAAAAAACACAGCAAATTCCTTCACGCTTTCCCAAGTAATTTCTTAAGCTATTTATCTTCATCTTCTTTAAGCAATCATAGATGTGGCATCATGTAAACAAGGAGTTTTACAACTGCTTTAACATCCAGGTTTTCATAGATTAAACAACTCTTATGGGACAGAGGTGAACATATTTAATCCAGAACATTATATATTAAATTATGTCTCTCCCACAGTAACAAACACTGCAACAACACAAACCGTTTTTCTGCTTCAAGCTTATCCATTCTCTTCCAGAGACGATTCACTAGTGCTTCTTGCTCTTGTTCCAAAGTATTTTCAAGGTCAATCTTCTCACGTCTTAGCTGGAGAGGAAAAACAACCAATTAAAATGATGGAAATACACTTTTGTGATTAGGAAGGATCATTGTTATAACACCACCATTTTACATGATGCTCTACAACAGCAAGGAGAGGGTAGAGGCAAAAATCAGGCACAACACACTGGTCACAGAGCCAGTGAAAAATGAATAGATTCAGCAGTTTCACAGTTGTCATCTCCTTAACAGAATTTTTCTCATAGAACTTCTTGTCCCTGGCCAAGAAGGAGCAGCTATAAATCTGGGCACACGGTTACCGATGACACGACAAGGCTATTCAAAGACACCTCCTATTCCACGTGTTGCTGAAGTTCAAATCGAATTTATTGTCTGCTACACCAGCATTTATTCTTTTGAAAAATTTTAGACTTTTTTAGTGGAAGGTTCACAGTTAAGTAATCCAGAAATTGAAGATAACGCATGTTTATCTTGTTTTAGTTACAGGAGTGATATAATAAAAATCATAAGAAAAAATTATGTCAACTGTCTTAAGTGTTACTGTATCAACCCTTAGTAGCAGAAATAAATACATTTCTATCTTAGCAAAGGCTTTATGAAAATAAATACTTAGCTTGACATTATTTCTGTTCACTTACTATGTGAACAAACATTCCTGATACTACTATAAGCTAATAAATGCAGATATAATGCAGAACTACAGATGAAGAAATATATTATTAGTATTTTAGTACAAATACAAAGCTAATGCCACTAAGAATACACTACAATACTAAGAGGCACAGCTGACCTTATTCAGTAACACCGGCAGCTGAACTCAGAAATCAGCAAAATGAAAGATATGGGAATAGATCAGTGGCAAGCCTTAGTTAACGCTCACCACTTTCCTGATGGGTAAATAACTCCGTGTGACAAAATGGAAAGAATGGAAACAGATTAAGTGACTTCCTCACATGTTTACTGCATCACTAGGTGAAGTGCTGTTACAGCATTTAAACCTGTAAGGGCTCTGTGCTAACCACTAAATTAAGAGTGAGATACCCAAAGACAATTTAAACTTGCGCACATCAGGTAACTGTGAGTTTAATGAAAGTACAACTTTCTTTCTTAAAGCTCAGCGGAACCAGTTACCGAAAGTAAAAATAGGCATATATTGATGAGTAATAGGGAACATAATTAGAAAAAGAAACACTGTTTAGTAAATCCTTCCACGTTTGAGCTTCCAGACATACATTAACAGTTAAGGGAATTTAGACTTCAATAAAAGAGAAGTCAGGAGTAACGTGCTTCAGCCTCACACGACGGATCCTGACACTTTGCTCCCCACACAAGCAGAAGCTGCAGAGCTGAGAAGGCAAAGGGCTCAGCCCTGGGAGCCACAGGGCGATTCGCCTCAGGGCGCTGCTGGTGAGCCACTTTGGCCAATACAGTTACAGGAGCACACAATAGAAAAGGTCTGGCTGCACATCACCACTTCTGCAGCAATGGGGTTTGCATCACTTCAGTGCAGCATGGTTCTGACACAGTCTTTTTACAAACAAAACCACATTACCGACCTAGCACCAAACAAACCCACAAACACATACTGGTGAGAATAAAACTATTTCATTTAATGGCAGGAAGAAGAGCACACTGGAATTTGAAGACAGAGTAAATTATTTATAACCTTGGATTTGAGAAATTCAAGACTCTATTTAGTATTGTAGCAACCGTCACCAAGGCGGTGGAGGCCATTGATCAGAAATCCGCATGCAGGTGAGCACGCACAATGGCAAAGTCAATCACCAGCAACAATGTACAAACGAGCCCTGTGTTGTGCCTTGAGGGCTGATGGACATGCTCTGACCAAACACCAAACAAAACAGGTTGTGAAACAGAGACCTAGAACTCTGCATTTCCAGCGATATGTAAACACACAGGAAGTAAGCATCTGCCTTTCCCGATACTGAGTGTTGCCCCAGTTTCTCCCAGTGTCAGGATATTAAAACTTTGAGAATAAACACCTTGAATTGAACCCACAGGAGAAGTGACTGCAGCATCCTGACCAGAGCTGTGAATTCAGGACACAGGTGTATTTGTTTTGTACTAGGTAGTTTCAGATATACTTTGAAATGTAGCCTAACTGCAGTCAATCAAGTTGTTAGGAACGTGCTAATATTCTGACCTAAAATAAGCAGGATGGGATTATATCTCAAGAGAAAGCTAGCAGCACTGTCACATTCCAATCAAACATCATTTAATTTTTACCATTACAACAGAGAAATAAGGAAGTACTGCTTGCTCTTTTTTTGGACCTTTATCTTCGCTTCAAAGGAAGAGAAAAATCCTATTCAATCTTCCTCACCATCTAATTGTGTTTCTTCACATTTCACTCTCTCTTATGCATACACTTACTTTACTTCAAACACAGCTAAAATATCCATTGTCTGTGTATTCCTAAATTATCGCTTTCTCAGTCTTCTTGCCAACTTTATTTACAAGCACAACTGTTGCCTCCTGAAAAGGACACCATCCTAAGCCCACTATCCCAAACTACATTTCTCTGCTTCTCACTCCCCGCTTTGTAGCTTTAATTCTTTGCTGCTCTCCAAGAATACTTTCCCAGATTTTACACATTTCAGATTTCTCTCTCAAAGAAGCAGACACTACTTTAGTTCGTATTTCTCCTCTCCTAACTGTATCAATTCTAGTTTCTCACTGTACTGTATGAAATAGAAAAGCAACTAATAAGAGTAACAGCCAGACTACACAAACTTCACCTCTGCAGGACAAAACTGACAGCTATTTGTTTCCTATCAAACTACTGAACTATAACACAGAACATTATTACTCATTACGGCATCCTGGCTTGCGTTAGGAATTTTGTGACCAGCAGAAGAAGGAAGGTGATTGTCCCTCTGTGCTCAGCACTGGTGAGGCCGCACCTTGAGTGTTGTGTTCAGTTTTGGTCACCTCAGTGTAAGAGAGATCTCGAGGTGTTGGAGCGAGTGCAGAGGAGGGCAACAAAGCTGGTGAAGGGCCTGGAGAACAGACCTTGTGAGGAGCGATTGAGGGAGCTGGGTGTGTGCAGTTTGACGAAGAGGAGGCTGAGGGGGCATCTCATCATGCTCTGCAATTACTTGAAAGGACATTGTAGAGAGGTTGGTGCTGGTCTCTTCTCACAGGTAATTAGGGACAGAACCAGGGGGAATGGTTTCAAGTTGCAATGGGGCAGGTTTAGGCTGGACATTAGGAAGAAATTCTTCACGGAAAGAGGGGTCAGACACTTGAACAGACTGCCTAGGGAGGTGGTTGAGTCACCGTCTCTGGATGGCGTTCAAGTGTCGCTTAGATGCGGTGTTGGGTGATGTGGTCGAGGGGTGACCTTGTAGTGTAGGGTCAATGGTTGGACTCGATGATCGCAAGGGTCTTTTCCAACCTGAATTGTTCTATGATTTTAACTGAGAGGTTCAGTTAATGAAATAGTCACATGTTAGAAAACTCTTCATCATTAGAATTTTCAGAAAAGAATGTTTTGCCACTTCGAGCTGACTTAAGAGAATTAAGTCAGTTCCCATTTGAACCCTAGTATCCAACAGAATTTTTTACTTAGAAGCAACACTCCATGCAATCATCACTGCTACAAACAGGCTACCTAGCGATCCCAAAAAAGAGCAAAAGAGGAAGGACACAAAGCATAGATAATTTACGTCCCATATTTTAAAAATAAGTTTAGTGAACATATTTTTTAATTCTCTGCTCGCTGATCACAGGGAGAGATTTAGTAATGCAGCTCTAAATTACGCTCAAAGCACTGCTGAAGCACGCTTTTGAAGCCCTGTTTAAGTGGTCTCACAAAGGCCGTGCTGAAGCTTTGTGGCAATCTCTCCTCCTTAATTCCCCATGTATACAATAAAGACAACATCCTCCACTCGCAACTTCTGGGTGCTTCTTGCTAGGTACGGCACATGCCCCAAAGGCTGTTGCTTCAGCTTGTTAATTAGCACAATAAGGTTTTTTTAAAAATTTGCATAAGAGAATAAAGTATTCTGAAGTTCAAAGTAACTCGAGATCTACCTTACCTTACCGTAAGAGAAAACAAAGGCATACATTGCGGTACACAGAAACATATGTGGAATTTCTAAGTGAGACCAGCAACCAGTTTTAACACCTTCACAAACAGAGTTTTCAAGGTCAAGTATTTGAGAAGACCTTTGAGGATCCGGGCTTTTTGAATAACTTATCACTGATATTCATATGTACCAACAAGTTCCAAATTTGATTATCTCATAAGTCTCTCTTCTCAGAATGATGATACAAAAATAAATACCATTACGATTTCAAAGATTAAAATAGCTTAATATGTAAGCTCACTTCGCATTTTGATTAAGTGGCCGCCACCACCACCTTGTGGCTACAACAGTTATTTCAATCTCATGTTAACTTCAACGCTGGTTCAGGATTTGCTGCCAACTACATCTTCCTAACTTTCTATTTTTCTATTTGTTCCACAGATTCCTCCACACACAATGTGGGCACAAGAATCAAAACAACTCATTTCATCATTAAGACAGCCATTAATTAATTTATCCACAATGTCAACAGAAATAGGAGACTTTGTACAAAACCAGTAGAAATTCAGATTACCAGCAACACAAAAAAGTTTTGCTGTTCTCGGATGAGAACAGCAAAAAAAAAATTAAATCACAGAAATAATGTACTATATTTACACCGCCTAAATTATTGGACTTCCACATGCCAGAAAAATTGATGTTCTCTGAGAAGCCTATATGTTTCATTAGTTTGCCTTTTAAGTCATGTTTGCACCACTGAGATGCTTTGATGCACATGCCTAAAATTAGACGTAAGAGCAGCCCCGATGTCTAAACTTCCAGCGCAAACATGACCAAAACAAGTGGTGTTTTATCTCTGCAATCTTCACAACTGTCTAGGCAGAAAGGGAGTTGGAGGTAGTCAAATGTCAAACCTTTTTAAGCACACACACAGCTGACATCTCACTGTTCAAGTCCTGTGCTAGGCAAAAAAGTGACCTCGAGCACAACTCCACCATGTAGGTATCGTGTGCTCAACCACTACCTGCAGTGACAGCAGCACGACAAGCCTGGAAGGCGAGGAACAGCAACAAGAAGGATTACTTACAAAACAAGCCATGTTTGCAAAACTCATGGCTGGCCAGTAGATGCCAAGGCCTGCAGAAAGGCTACGAGAATTTATCATGGCCATGAAAAAAATTGGACCAAAGATTCTCATAATAAATTATGTTAATGATTTAATTGCTTTAAAAGTCAAACCGACTCTTCTATATTCTTGATATTGCCCAGTTTCTTACATACTTAAAAAATTAAATCACATGCAATACAAAAGTGGGTTTTTTTCAGAATCCCTTGTTTTACAGTCATATAATTCTGAAGGTAAGTTTACCTGTTCCAGGGTGAGCTGCTTCGAAATTGTATCATTTTCCAGTTTTTTTATCTTCTTCATCAGTTTGTTGACTTGAAATTCCTGTTCCTGTTCTAAATGCTGCTCCAGTTCAGCTTTCTCATGTTGCAGCTAAATTTTAGGAGACATGGAAGTATTTTACACACACAAATATAAGTATGAAATATTATGCATCTTTTATGCATTTATTTACACATGTTTATTCTTACTGCACATCAAATTCACTACTGATAATTCTTCTCAAAAGACTTAAAAATGCACAATCCACCCAGCAGCCCCTCAAAAGGCAACATTTTAAACTGTGTTCCATTTATGAAGCAGATGGAAGTAAACTGCATTTCCGAATATTTAATAAAGTAAAATCAAAATAGATACATTATATATAGCATATAAGATAATTATAGACATTACCGAAGTCTAAAACCTAGCATAATGTTCATGAAAGCATTCATTTTAATCTAAATGCATCATCTCAAGAGCACCTAAAGCATAAAATGCAAGTTTTAGCACTTCCTTCTCCCAGGCAGCTGAAAGCTTAAAATCATGCCTGAAGTCATACTACTGAAATTGCTGTGCAACAAGACAGTAAAAAAAATAAATCTAATTTCTATTCCTATGCTACCAAGAATCAAAAGATTTTGATGACATAAAGACAATGGTTATTTCAAACCAATGTTACAAATTTTCCTCACACTCAAGGGAAAATTTTTTTCAGTTAATAATTCCAATGAAAAAAAAAAGTATTCTCAAAGCTCTCAAACAGATGGAAACAAAAAAACCAACAACCCACATTTTGACATAAATTACAGCTTGGAGTAGAGTCAACTTTTCACACTGAAGTCAAAATCACAATGGAATCCCTCTGAGACAGTGATCCGAGGCTTCCTGTGGATAAAACTGTGACTGGAACCTTGGTACCGACACGTGAATTTGAGTTAGGAAAAAACAAATGTCACTAAAAGTCAGTGGTTATAATTACAGTGTGCTCTGGCCATCCACTGGAAATCACAGGCACTTTTCCCACCTGTTCATTTCCTACACCAGTTCTTCTGGCTAGCACATAACAATACATAAGGTCACGGTGTTCAGTATGTGAGGAAAATCTGAGGAAATGGGAGACGCACTTCATGGTCATGGACATGAGTCGAGGTTCCACAGTGAAGAAATATATTTTGATTTTAATACAAGCTAAAATTGCCAGTTCATTAATTCAGCTCCTTTTGCTGCAGTTTAAAGACAAAAAGCCTGTGAAATGCAGCCTGGCAGAGAGCTCAGAACAGACAGTAACTACTTGGCAACATACAAATGGGACAAGTTTGCAGTTTAACTATGTTTTCAGGGCTTATTAATTTTGGTATTTTATTTTTCAGAAATCAAACAGCAGAATAATGATTAAAAAATAAACAAGTCACATTCCTTTCATTTATTATATTTTCCAAAACCCTTGATGCTCATGGCAATTCCCCTGTGCTTGCGGAAGCCATCTAAACTCCAACATGATCATCACTGAGAGTATCCTGGAAGCTCTCACTCAAATGCTTAAGAATAAACAAATTTTGTTTAACTGTCTGTTATTTGGAAATAAAGCCATTTCCTTTCTTACGTGAGGATGCACAGGGCTACCAGGTGAGATTTTTCATTATAAGAAAGATTTACATTCACACTTTTAAATCAAAATACTGCTAGTGTTGTTTGATAATCAAAAATTTAAAGTTTCTTACTTCAGAATTGGAGTTACGCTTGGCTGGGAAAAAAAACAGGTTTAATATGAAAAGGACATTATTTACTCCTACAACTCTGTAAGCCTCTTTCCTCCCCTTCGCCACCTCTATGCAGCAGCTACGGTTTCAGCCTGAAGACAGCCGAAGAGCCCAAGGAGCAGACAGCACGTGGATTCCCAGCCACCTCAAGGTACTTTCTGCACTTACATCGATCTTCATTTTGCTTTATTTAAAAAGCTAGAACTTTTTCTTCACCTAACTAAAAACTGAGACCAAAGCTGGTTGCTGCAATCAGCTTACGTTCAGTTAGCAAATTAAACTGTGCACAAGGGCACATGTCCAGACTCTCCTACTCAGCCTAAGGCCAGATACTGCTGCCAGAAGTGTGTGGCTGGGGACTGCTACGGCCCAGCGAGTCAGGCACATCACCCAGTCCTTCGAAGGCACCTCAAACCAACTTAACAAGTGCTGTTTCTTGCGCTTGTGTGCTTCGTGCAAATGCAACTAGTGTATTATTTTTTTAAAAAGTGAGCTACAGTAGCCCAATCTCGCTTACCAAATCATTCCTTTTAAAGCTTGCTGGAGTTTCCGTCATGCAGTAACTGATGAGGCTCTCCTGTTAGATCTGTAGCTGCTGTGTAGGATCTACCAAGCCCTACCCTGGGAGTGTGAACATACTGCAGCCAAAGGACAAGTCCAGCTGATCATAAAACTAAGTGAAACCAGGAGAGATCGATTACACGAATATCTTCTATTCTGAATTTAAGAGAAATGCACCAGAAAGTAAAGCGACTGGGAATAAAACCAAACTCACGAACAACTTCCCCGTGAGCACTAAGAGGGATTATAAAATGAAAGCCCTCTCAGATGTTCTGATGAACCTACTTTATTGTGCTACTCCACCCTTTCAGCTTCATTATTCAAAGCGGGAGAAAAATACTAACAACACAGCCCCAAATACATATTAATGGTGTCTCTTACTCATAATTAGTTAAAATAATTTCTTCCTTTTAGTGGTTTTGATCACAAAAACCAAACCAAACAAAAGCCAGTTAATGCTGAAACTCTAATGCTGAAAACCAGAATTGCTAATAGCGAGAAAAAAATCCACTAGTAAAACACTGGTGGATAGTGTTTATTTTACTTAGTAAAGTAAGAGTGTATTTTCAAACTGTTTTTAATCATGTATAATTATGGTAACAACTGCTTACAGATACACCTACGGCTGTCAGCTAAACAGAAGGAAAAAGTGTATTATACTGTGTCACCTTGATGACAATGTCTCATAGACCTTGAATTGCAAAGGAAAACTGTAGGAGAGATACTAGGGGAATTTTCAGCTACATAAGATCAGAGATGGCTTTGGTGCAAGACAGAGAGCTAATACTTTAGAGCAAGAACAGGGCTATCAAATACAAAGCTTAGAGTGGACACAGTGCATGCATTAATTCAGGCAAGTCCTATACAACTACAGCAATACCCTTCTCTCCACAGAAACAAGTTTCTGATATAACATAGGACCCCATTTACCTTATTTCCTTACTGTATTGGCTTATCCTGGGACAGCAGAAAATGTTCTTATCAAATAATGGAGCTAATGGATGAAGTTTCCCCTTTAAAAAACAACCCTCGTTTATCATCCAGACTATGACCTTGTACGTTGCGCTGAATGGTCTATTTTTAGTACTCCAGCCCTCAAAAGATGCCCAATTCCTCCTTTGCTGCATCCTGAAAGTCCTATTTATTAACAAATTTGTATCAGCAGTTTGCCTCCTCTTTATGTCCAGATGTTCATCAAATAAATGATAGATGAGCTGACTTGGTTATTCTGCACAATCACATTTGCATCCTTGAGCTGACGCATCCTATTTTGGAGCGCAGGAAGGGTAATGGCTTATGTTTACAGACTTATAATTTTTGGAAGAACTGTTGAGAATCAGACTTGCATGCGAAACAGTGCTGTACAGCCTCCCAATTACTTAATCTGCCTGCCTACACATTATGCTATTATCCTGGCATGTCGTAACATTTTACTCTCAAGGACAGATACTTGGACCAATTTACACTTCCAAAAATATAAGGGTAAAAAATAAATAAATCTGCATTTGATTTTGAAAAGAACTGTTCCACAATTTAAAGAATAATTGACTTTCTAAGTTCAAACAGTATTACAAAATAATTACCCCTTTGAGCAGCCTTGTTTCACAAAAGATAAAATTTCAAGATTTACTACTTTAAATTTCAAACCAGTAACTAGGCAAGTCCATGTCCACAGCTGCAAGAAGAGAGCCTGCATCAAAACAAAATATTATTGCTATGCTACAATGACTAGAAATCAAGGACTCTATGAAAAACATCGTTCCAAACTTTCCAGACACCTAGTCAGGTAGACAAAAATATAATTAAGAGTAAGTACGTGGGGAAAATACAGTGAATGTATAAGGCTTATAAGAACTTTATCAGGGAAGTATGTGATGAAAAGCTTTTGTTTACTCCAAAACCTCTGCTGAGAAGCATACGCTCCTTCTACTTTGCAGTATTCATCCTAGAAAATTACAAGTTACGCTAAACAAAGGAAATTTAACTAGTAGAAGCGTACAATTACTTATAGGGCTTAGAGGCAGTAAAAGCTAGTGCCACACAGTTATAAATGGGCATTATCAAGCAAGAGTATGGCACCAGAAAGCCTGATAACACAAAGACAGTACTATTACAGTGAAAATACCTTCTTTTACATGCTACTGTGTGTACGTGTAGAATCAGTGTGGCATAAAGTAAAATGTTTCGCAATTAATTTCTTACAATATTGAAAGCCTGATGTAACTCTGCGTTTTGTAACAGTAATGCACATCATGCTGAACTGGGAAATTCTTGTCAGGCTGTTAGCAAGGAGCGCTGTAGCTCGTGCTCTGGCAGACAGCTTTTACATTAAAAACGTTTTACCATTCTGGGAGCTCATTCCAGATGCCACTCTGAATGCGACGCATTAAGCCCCTACAACTGTGACAAACAAAGGTTTGACAAAGCAAAAAACACCCAGGGACTACGCAAAGTCCCTCTGACTGGTGGCTTTCAACTGAGTAATATGGCAGTAATTTTGATACAGCCACAGACGAGAGAAATACCTGAGACTACAAATCATATGCACTTTACCAGAAGTACACCAAAAGGCAGAGTCCCAGAAAAAACAGTCATACACATTTTTTTTCTTCCTTAGTCACACAAAAAGCAGGAAGCTGCTGAAGCACAATATCTGACAGCACAAAAGTCTGGTTCCAGGTCAGACCAATGTTGCCTGGCAAACAGAATTTAAGAATTTAACTCCAAATAGCAAAGAACGGTGGACCAGCTGATTATTCCCCACACTTCCACTGGAGACTACTGTATTTCTGGTTAAGTCATCATCAAAAATCTGCATCTAATTAGGTAGAATTGGCTCCAGAGCAAAGATAACAAAAAAGGAAACAGTCACTTACCAATTCATTATTAGTCCTATAACTGCCTCATCCTACATCTTCTAATAAAGACAAAATTGCTACATTCTAGTAAGTAACAGTAAGTATTGGCACTCACAGATCTCAGAAAATTTAAAAATTAATAAATTGTAATTAACTTTCTGTGTCTGAAAAACATTAGTTGGGAATTTAGCATTATACCTGTGTCATGAAAAGATATTGTAGCAAATAAGCTGCCTGTGTGAAGTGTTCTAATAATCTCCTCTTTTCCACAAAAACTAATTTATTTGTAATAAGAGGAGTTTTCATCTGGCAGTCTACATGAGTATAATTTTCAGGATTCATAACTGAAGAACCGAAACTTCCAAACAACAGATAAGCTTTCAGAAAACAAAAGTCAGCATCAATATTATTTTCAGTTCTTTGCTACTTAAGAAAAATTACCTGCAACTTGCCAATATTCTTGTGTCAACTTACGAAACCCATGATCACTATAGATATAGAAAATAATTTCTGTGGAAACATACTATAATGTTCAAATGCTTCCTAATTCTACAGGTAAGCTCTTTAGCGGAAGGGACCATTTATTTTGTATAATTTATAAGCTGCTGCGCATGTATATTAATAAGCATTTTTTGCATTTCACAGCAAGTTTATTACATCAAAGACGTAATCAAGCCATGAAATGAGATCTACATTCAACATACACACAAACAGAAGAGTAGTTTTAATAATAAACTGGTTGCTTTAAAATAAACAAACAAGTCCTCCACCTGTACTACAAGTCTTGAGCTGCTGTGAAGGTCTGAAAAGTCATCCAGGTGTAGGGACTGCAAAACCTGCTGACCAGGCAGATTCCTCTGACAGATTAAAATATCCTTTGCATTAGAGCTTTCATACAGCCCTTATCATTTTCTCCTCTGTGCACTGCAGTTAAGAGGTGAACCTGTAAGCAAGACATTCCATGCCACTCACCCTCCACAGGCCCAGTGGCTCCCAACAACCACAGGATGCTGACACCTGCTCTCTCTTTCAGGTAAGCTCGGTCATTATTCAGAGAGAGAACAAACTCACAGTTCACTTCCCAAAACTGCTACCTAATAACGTTGACAGAAATTACAGTTTTAGGACTAACAATTTTGGAACACGAGCATTTAAGAACAGTCACCTTTTAAAATCTTCTGGCTAACGTGACCATGTTTATCAAATGCTAAATGAGGCTTACAGGAAGGTCACGTAAAATGAATCATTTTACTTCCATATTATTGTAGTTACTTTCTTTCAGCAGAAACTTGCAGCTTGCCTACTGGAAGTTAGATAATATTTAACAGGATGGTGTTGACTCCCAAACTGACAATTTTCTCCAGATGTCGTACAAAAGGAGAGAATAACTTCACCGGTTTTATGCCTGCATTCTGTTCCACATACACATGCTTCTCCAAATTTTTCTCTCACTACTGAGAACGAAGTTACAACCTTTAAGGGTTTCCAATGGGTAAACAGCATAATGTTCTTGCATTAGTTCAAACGTTACTGTGAGGCATCGCCTTGGCCATTCTGAGAACAGCAGATTGCTACCTTTGTCCTTACTCTGGATCAACAGTCAAAAGATACTTTCTGAAGACCCATAGTAGGAAAAGAATAAAAATCAATTGCAGTTTTAGGTTGACAAGTTTGCATTTCTCCTTCTAATGTGTGAACCTATTTTGCATAATATTAGTAATTTAAGAACTGTTAAAGATACAGCTTTAAAGCAATCTCAGTTCAATCCTAGGAAAAAGGCTAAGCATATTTTAAGCAATTACTAGATACAGCAATTTAGTTAGTGCAAAACTTGTGCAGTACAAATTTGTGTAAAAGGCTCAAAACCCTTCAGCTAAATCAAGTGTGATTCATGCTTTTGCTTTTAAAGCAAGTTTTACTTTGCTCTACACAATGTATGGTACAGCCCCAAGTAACACGGCTCTGTAATAGATTTCTACACAGCCCTTTTGATTCAACAACATCGCTCAACATACCATTTCTCCCTTTACAGGAAGAGATTTCTTCAGTGGAAAGTTTATTCTGTAGTGACATCTATACCATCATTAGAAAAGAACATTCAATATCCTTATTTTAGTGCCATCTGTTTCTTTATTTTTCATAAAAATGTGTGACTTTGAAAGCAAACACACGTCTTACTCGGAAACATTCTTGTCAGTCCTCACAAATAGCAAGAGGATATAATAATACCAGATCAAAGATATTTTATCTTGATACTTAACTTACTATGTGATAATAGACATCAAACGGACAAGGTCATAGAAGTTCCAGATTTCACTAACAAAATCATCGGATGGGATTAGCTCTAATGCTGTTTCCAAACAGCCCTAACCACAAGGCTAAACACACCTTAAGGCTTCAGCTGCAGAACATAAGAAATACTCACAAGATACAAATTAGGTTCTTTTAAATTGCCTAGTTCTTCATGACAAAGCTTATAAGCAATGGCATGAGAAAAGCTGGAGTGGATCACCTAACTTAGTACCCCGTCTCCTACAGAGGCCAAAAGCAGGTACTTGGGCAAGCCTATCAGAACACGGAAAGCATGTATGACACTGCCAACAAATACTTACCCACTTCCCAAAACCAAACAACCTGTGTAATGAAAAGAAGTTTCTCTGCTGTAAATTATCCCAGCATCCTCAACTTTTTACTTTAGCAGCCAAGTGATCTATTTTGGTTCAGAAGAAGCAACTGTTTTGTTAAAAGTATGTGTAAGCTTACAGATAAGGTCTTCTTCAAGCATCACCGCACATTCTTGTACATATCGTTCAGTATTTCAGGACTCTTGTTGAATATCAAATGCTCCAGAAGAAAGTGTCTGGTTCACTAACGTTTTAAATTAATGAGTAACTCTCTTCTGTACAACAGTTAACATTTACTTTGAACTACATCCATTCCTTTGCATCTCTATACAAACTTTCAGGTTCTCCACACAGAGTTTGCAGATGCAAATTTTAAAGCAAAATACTAAAAAATGCTTACTGACTACAGTTCTTGTACCTTTATTTTATCAAGCGTCAACTCTACAACATGACCACATCCCTCGGACTGCGATCACACTATCAAAAAAGTTCAGCCACCAGTTGGTCCCGAGACACCTGGGAGAAACACATCAGTAAAAGCATCAATTACCTGCATCAGTTTTCTTGAGAGCTCATTAGTGAGAAATTCCTCCTCCTTTTCATAATTTACTGCAAGTGTTTCTTTTTCTTTCTGCAGAGCTTGAATCTTCTTAAATAGAGTATTACTGATGAATTCCTCTTCCTGCTCTGCCCTTGCTTGCTGTGAAATAAAGACATAGTTTTAACAAAAAAGGGAGCAAGTTTCCACACTGAAAGCTGCAATTATTCCATTCCCCTTTAAATGCCCCCCACCTCTTTTTTATAATCTTGCTCATTGTCCTGGAGAACAGTCGGCTGGATCTAAGTGCTGTTACCACCCACTCTTCTAACACTGCAGTACCTTCCTTCTTTCTTTTGTCGCCATTGTTCAACTTCGGAAACTACACTGGCGCCTTAAAGTGGCCTCCCCCCAACCAATGCATGAACTCCCCAACCTCGTGAATTTTAGAAAAATATTACTGGTTCACAGATGCCTACTTCTACCTACTCTACCCCTAAACAAAATTCTCTCTAAACATTCTCCATTATGAGCTGAAGCACAGCTCAGACTGCTGCATTGAGCGCTGTGCCCTCTTTCCAGATCCCTTAGACTGCAGCCCTGCTTTCTAGGACTCAAATTACAAC
>NW_009700833.1:0-19286 GCF_000703405.1 Apaloderma vittatum | reverse complement strand
CTTTCCCTGAGACATGCCTTGTCTCTGAGCCACAGGCAGCATGGCTCATCTCACAAAGATTTCTATCCAACCATCGCCCCAGGAAAACATACTTATACTACTTCTCAGAACCATTACTGCACTACATACGATATCAACTTAAAAAAAATGCCACATGGTAGTTGAGGATTTCCAAATTTCCCAAGAGGAGAGGTATCCTGTATGTCTTCCCCATGAAGAATCCCTAGAGAAGATGATTTCCATTTTAACTCTCCTCTAGCACCTAGGCAGTGCCCCACAGAAAGCCAGCCCATGAGCTTGCTCGCTCCCATTCCCTACAGTTCAGATGTCTCTGTATTTTTTAATGTACATATTAGAATATTGATAAATGGAAAACCGAAGTTATCTGCTGGAAGCCTGCTCTGGTAGGGCCAGAATGCCTGAAACACAGAATTCTCAAGCCACCACCTTAAAAAAACGAGACAATGTCGTTCTGAGGAGTGTTTTCATCCCCTGCAATAAAGTCCACATTACTTGAACTGCAGATTTCTGATCTGCCCTAATTCTAATGAAAAGATACCAGCCTACAGCTTACAACATGTAAAGATTCAGTTAAGTTTTATTTCAGCCAAATTTGATAGAGGAAAATTTAAGAACTGAAACAGAAGCATAACTAGGGTTTTACTGAAAGCTTAGCTTCCAAAATAATCTCCCCAAAATGTGCCATCTCTTTACATATACAGTGGAACATGACTGGAAGATTTTATGTCAGTGATCTTTTAAATGGAACGATTTATTCCCTAGTAGTCCAAGAGACAATTACTCAGAGACAGCTTCCATGCCTAAAAGAAAAGTTACTTAAAAAACAAATGTCTTTAAACTTGGTGGAACAATAGGACAACTGCAAATTTTCCTCATATCACCAGTATCATAGAATCTAAAGCAATGGTTTGGAAACTTATCAGTGAGTTCTCCTTCTATCAAGTCCTTCTCTTCACATTTTATCTTTCCTTCTTGTGTCTTCTCCCATCTCTATCACTTTTTTTCTTGGCCCTGTCGTACTGTCTACCTGTCACCAGCTCCCTTCTCCCTGTCACCAGCAAAGCTGGCACAAATCCAACCTTAAAAGAAAAGAAAAAAAAAAAAGAAAAAGAAAAAAGAAAAAAAGGTCTGGCATAGTTTATCAGCTTAGGAGCTCAGGTCCTGCACAGCACCTCCTTGCTGACGTTTGTGCATATCAATGGCAGAGAACTGCTATCCCAGCATGTTCACAGCACTGGCATTATGACCTGTCACATCAAGACAATGTAGAGTCGTTCAAGAGCTCGGAAAAAATGCAAAATTGTCAGCTAACATTTCAAAAAATTAAAACTCAAGGAATCTAACTGATCTCAAAAACATCATCCATCACTTTCTAGATGTACTTGGAGCTACCAACACTCTTACATCTTTAGAGACATTTTAGAACAGAGTAAACAAGTCAAATTGCAAGGGTTCTTTGTCCTCAAATCGTTAAAATTCATGCATGCTGTTCAAAAATCAACTCCTCCATTGCCTCCACTACACAGGATTTTACTAGTGTCTCCTTTTCAATGATTCACACAGTAAGACAGCAACGCAGACCAAGCTTATCTAATATCAAATTACAAAGCACTTGGTTCTAAAAAAAAAAACCAACCAAAAAAAAACCCCCAAAAACGAAACAGTGCATTTCTGCTTTGACTTCTATTCACCTTGAACCTGCACAGATTTGCTCTGCTCATGCTATGCACCAATCAAAAGCTCTAAAATCCCATTATTACAGCACTGAGCCTGCACCACACATCATAGCCAGATCCTGGTGCTACATTAACGACCGCTGCTTAGGCCAACGCGAACACGGTCTGCCAAGATCCCAGCCCACTCCCAGCCAAACGGCACTGCCCCTCCTTTGTGTGTGCGCGGGTGTCCGTGCAGCCAGGCAGCAGGCCAACACAGGCAGGAGACACCCAAAATCTAATCCTTTTCCTTCTTCCTCCCATTTTTCTTTCTTGGATCCACCTCCAAAAGCGGCATGCCACACAGGCAAAGGGCTGGCATGCGGAAACTAAGAACAAAAAGCAACAATTTAGACCTGTTTAAATTGCTCTGCAACTACCCCCTCTGCCCACAGCGTGCAGGCCACCAGCCTGCATTCAGTCGCTCAAAGGGAAAACTCCGTATGATCACAGCTGCCTCCACCGCACAAAGAATGTATTTCTCAACTGAACAAGCAGGAACCCTACAAATCTCAGCATGAACAGGAAGTTCCAGATATCCACAGGCCACATTTCATACAGTGATTGTCCACTTAAATTACCCAAGGGTCAGCAATTTGCACACAGTCGTTTTAGTCAAAAATCATACAGTTATTAAGACTGAGTACAAAAGTATATGATACATTACCATATTTCTTCCAAATCCATGTAATTACAATCTGTTACTCATTACTTGTCTTATGTAATAAAATAATTCGCATTTACCTTAATACTGCCTAAAAAACTTGAAATCTGTTATTTATTTAGCCTATAACCAAGCCAAGGTAGTAAACCAGTCATTTAAAAAAATCAGGTTTTATTTTGCTGCATGCTTATACATTGTGTTTCAATAATCTGCCTTTTTATTAAGTATGTGCATTTGAAAAGAAACTCTGATATGACTGGCAAAAAAAGAGAAAAAGAGAAATCAGAGACAGTAGGTCTTCTATGAGTGTATAGAGTTCTTGTTTTTTCTGTTATCCATATCACATTCAACATCCAACAACACTAACAGCAATTCATTCTGTTCTGTGTACAATATTACAAAATAAATTGCTACGGTGCTGAGTGATATAAAATGATAACACCTGATCAGTCTATCACTGGAAACCTGAAACAAGAAATTTACTTCCACCACAGATTATTTGTGTAACCACAGCCACATCCACCTGTCTCCTGCATCTCAAAACTCCTGCATAGCTAACTCAGTGCATTTCATGGACACATCCACTACGGAAAAATCTGTAATTATTGTGGTTAAGACTATAAATGGCAAAGAATATCATGTTCCCTTGCAAGAAATCAAGAATGAAGAGGTGAAAAAAGCACCTCATACACGTCAAGCACACAAAACCTCTTCTATTTTCTAGGAAGAAAAATCCTATTATTTTTATTGCAACAGCATGTGAAATTCCACTCACTAGTAGAGCTGATGCATAAAGTGTTGTAAAAGCCTGTCCTTGTGAGCTTACAATCCAATAACTTAATTTTAAAAGAATTAAGAAACACATTTCTCCCAGACTTTATACAGTAACTGAGTATCATATTAGAAAGCGAATCTCATTAGAAGTTACTTTTCCACACGCTGCATACACTAGCATAAACTATGAAAAGTTTAGTGCTAAAATCTTTTTCTGCTCTCAGTTCTGCCTTTAAATCCACCTTTAGCAGACCAAGCTCACACTGCTAGACTTCCCTCTGTCCTCTTCCTTGTAGAACATGCAGCAGTTTGTTCATCACAGGATGCTCTTTCTGTATCACTAGACCATACCCCAACCACACTGCTCTAATGGCACAATTTTATGAAGTGGCAAAATCCAGTATTTCTGATGAGGCATCAGCCTGAACACGGTCAAATAAAAAACAACAATTAAAAAAAAAAAAAAATCACAGCTCTCTATACTCCCTTCTCTACCCACTTAGTTCTTCTAAAAGCTCCACAAATGTTCCTGATACTGCACACCAAGTAAAGCGGCTTCAACAATTAATACCTGCTCCTTGGACAGTATCAGTACAACGCGATCTGACATGAACTAGTTCTTGTATTTTAGTTTTAGCTCTCACTTCAGACACTGTCAGTAACAAGTGTTCACAAACTGCTCCAGTCACCTACACTCGAGCACCTGAAAGCCAGATACCAAGCTTGCCTGACTTGCCTGCTGACAAAGCATCGCCTGTCTCCAGTAGCATCCAGAGTAGAGGTGACATTAGATTTCAGGGGACTTTGTTGGAAAAAGACAACCAAGCAGCGTTCTGATCTAATCTACTCTTGAAGGTCTCCACCATAACCTCTTTACCATTCATCCACCTTCTGACGGTGCAATTTGTGCTGACAGGACCCTATGGACACTATTAGCCTGCAGATGGAGCTGAAGAGCAGGTTAATCTGGTTGCTGTGCACAAGAAACTCAATCTTTGCTGAATATAGACTGAAAGGTTGGAGCAGCTTCGGGAGGAGATGATCTCAGCTGCTGCACACGTTGCACTGAACTAAAGCTGTCACTTCAGAAAGCAGTCTTTCCAAAAGTCCTACTAAAAAATATGATGAGGTAGAAAGGGCGTGAAGTACAGAAAGGTATAGCAGCATGACTTTAGAATACGTGGCCTTTGCACAAAAAAAAAAATCAAAATCTAAGTTTCCCAATTCCCCTGAAGTACACGTTCCTTCTCTAGCAGTAGTAACTCAAGCTACTGGTCTGGCCATGCTTTCTGGCACCAGTTAAAAACAATCCACAAAACTACTGGTCAACAAATATGACAAATATTCCAGAGAGGTGATACTATTCCCTTACAGAAGGAATTCTGATACTGCAGCTCTCCCAGGACGGAGCTGCTTTTGCCTACAAACCTTCCAGCCACACCTGAAACAAGTGCACGGCACGCAACGCGCACTTCAGACAAGGAGAAACATGAACCACCTCAAGAATAGAAGTCAACGGTAACTCAGAGGCTCACGGCTCACACCGCTGCCAACCCTCGAGGCTGCCCAGCAGCACGCTTCTGTCTGAATCTGAAGAGCTGAAGGACAAGCAAGTTCCCCCGAAGCCCAAGTACGACAGGGGTGCAGCTTTCCCCTCAAGTAAAGGTACTTTCGTTTCAGTTCGGTGGCCTGTCTGCTGAGGAAAGAGAGTGAACACTCTTGCGGTGAAAGCGGTGAGCTGAAATTCAAGTTCTGGGTTCGATTTGTAGTGTGATTTCCTGTTTAATCTATGGCAACCCAGGGTCACTTCCTCAGTGACTTTTCTTCTTTTTCATTACTTTTTCTTTTTCCCTTCTTTAAGGTGCATTTTAAGGAGTAGCAGAGCTACACAAATAGCAGAACTGTGCATTTTTATGTTTGGCTATGTAGCATCTCCTAGAAGGCCCATACTTCTGAAAACAAACAGGCAAGCAGTAATATCTTGGTATGTTTCCTTCAGAACTCCAAGCTGCTGGGCTTTTTTTTTTTTTAAACACAAACCCCATAGGTGAGAAGGAAAGGTGGGTTTATGTTTGTTTAAAAACTCCAAAACTTACAGGTTTACCAGATGTTATTTACAAAACACACTAACAGAAGGAAAAAAGTCAGTAATGAACCTCAGCTTAATAACTACAACTAGTCTAAACGTTACCTATTGTGCAACATTGAAGCCACACACAGAACTCCCTCAAAACACAATTCCTGTTACATTTAAGCTATTCAGTAGATGACTTTTGCTGTAAGAGGAAAAAAATAATCTGGTTTTTATTACAGTAATATAGAAATAGCTCTATGATAAGCAATTATTTAAAGTGTTAAAATACAGTTTCTTTTAATCTCCCCTTATAGTTGGACATTCCCTCTCCCCTTCGTGCCCCCACTCCCCTCCTTTTTGAAAGGTCAATTAGGGTTTGGCTGAACATGCCCAAAATGCTTCTGTCACAAGACTGCTACTGGTAACTCCAGTCCTAGCAAGTTTTTCACTCGATGCCTACCAAGTGATCCAGCAGATTGCCGTACGGATCTGCAAGGGCCACAGACTGACAAGAGAAATGAGCCGAGTCAAATGACGCAAGACATGCGTTTTTCTCCCAAGTCAGTTTTAACCATGATCAAATGTTTTCAGCTCAACATCACTCATGCAGTGTAATGAGACCTTCTCTCAAGAATTCAGTTACCATCAAGATATGGGTGCATATATCTCGTGGTTTGAAAAGCCACACAAGGAATAGTACTTAAAAAAAAAAGAGCTCTTAGAATTGACCATCTTCCTAAACACGTAAGTTCAGTAGTACTTGAACACGCTAAATAATCTCTTAGCATTATCTATGAAGAGAATTGTTTGATGGTATGCAATTCCATTCCACTTCAGATTTGTAAGCACTTAAATAGGTTCTCTCTCTGCATTTTGATGTTGACCTGCAAGAGCCTTGCACAACTGAACTATATAAGTGGTGAAAATGAAGTAAACAAGTTATAAAAACAGCCCCATTCACAAATGTAAATATTTATAAAATTAATGCATGTGGTTCATTAAAAACAAGGTTAACTAGCTATATAAAATTAATATAATCAATTCTGAATTTACTTAAATAATTTTAAAATCATTTAAATGCGTTCCTTCAAAACAGATTAAAAAAATTAGAATGCACTCTCTAAGGTTTTTCATTATATCAAAATACTGGCATGAAATAGTTAATATAAATGCAGAACATGAAAAAGCTACACTTTCTGTGACAAAGAAAATGTCAGGAGAGGCTCTAGAAAAACATATCAAATGTCAAATAACTTTCACTTAGCAGTTTAACCATGACCACAAGCTGCTATGCAAGCCTTAATGTAATTAAAGACTATATGGTAATAAAGCACCACAAAGGAAAGGCAGCAAGATTGTACAGGCAAACAGTAAACACTTCCTATTTTGAGTGCTTGATGTTATAACTTAACAATCTGACTGTTCACTGGACACGTGCTTTATAGCACTTATTTCTCAGTCACTTCAACATCATCATGTAGAACAAGCTCCCAGACAGTTATCAGGGCTGGAGTCCCTGCTTCTAGTCCACTGGAGCTGTAACCTGAGCCAACAGAAGTTACAGGCCATGGCAGGAATGACCTAGCAGGAAAATTAAATCTAGCCCATAGACCTTTCCAAAAGGCTCTGTTTCACGAGGCTGTTTCTCCATCTCATCACCATACACATGCACAAACTACACACTTCTTGCATTTTCAGTAGCCGTGGATTTCCGATGCACGTGTAAAAATGAGTATAGTGCATACAAGCAACAAGCCCAGCTCCCCGAAGTCCTCAAGGTCACTATTTGAAGAAACACACGTTTAATGTTCCTCCGAAGCTTCGTAGTGACCGCAGGTACAGAGGCAGCCAGGGAGGCAGTAAGAACGGGGCCATAGCAGGCAGCTCCCCTCTCAGCTCAACAAGCTCCAGCGACAACCCCCAGCACACAGGTCAGGCAACACCGCTCCAGAAGATAGGTGTGCTTTGCCAGGGTCTTCTCTGTTCTTACTTTGTACCTGGCTGAAGATTTACACCGATGAAGACAGCCAATACAGAAAACAAAAACACACCATCATATCAAACACTGAACCAAACTCTGAAAAGCCTCTCTGTATTAATCCCTTAACAATGACTACTTCAAAAAAGTTTTTGCTTTACTCTTTGACTGCCAGTGACGCTGCTGTTCTACTGCTGAATTTTTTGTACTCTTAGTTAGCTAGTTAATCAATAAGTATAAAACAGAATACACAAGCATGTGGAACATGTTTTGCTTTTGTTCAGCCTCAATTTAAAATCTGCTGAGAAATATCTTAAGGATGCACACACACACATCACTAGATTTGTAGTTTTATGTTTAGGTTGCTTCAATTTTTGAACATGCAGATTTCCAGACACAGAAGATAGAGAAAAAGAGATCACACTGATTACAGCTACAGTTGTAGTATATACTGTTTTGTGGTTGGTTTGGTTCTGTGGGGTTTTTTTAAATCTATTTTCCATACAAAATCACAGAATGTCAAGGGCTGGAAGGGACCTCAAAAGATCATCTAGTCCAGCCCCCCTGCCAGAGCAGGATCACCTACAGTAGGTCACACAGGAGCGCATCCAGGTGGGTTCTGAATGTCTCCAGAGAAGGAGACTCCACCCCCTCCCTGGGCAGCCTGTGCCAGGGCTCTATCACCCTCACAGTGAAAAAGCTTTTCCTAATATTTTTGCAGAACCTCCTATGTTCCAGCTTGTACCCACTGCCCCTTGTCCTGTCACCGGACATCGCTGAAAAGAGCCTGGCTCCATCCTCCTGACACTCTCCTTTGACGTATTTATAAACATTTATGAGATCACCCCTCAGCCTCCTCTTCTCCAAACTCAAGAGACCCAGCTCCTTCAGTCTTTCCTCGTAAGGGAGATGTTCTGCTCCTTTCACCATCTTTGTGGCTCTGCGCTGGACTCTCTCAAGCAGTTCCCTGTCTCTCTTGAGCTGAGGGGCCCAGAATTGGGCACAACATTCCAGATGTGGGCTCACCAGGGCAGAGTAGAGGGGCAGGAGAACCTCTCTCGACCTACTAGTTACTCCCCTTCTAACACACCCCAGGATGCCATTGGCCTTCTTGGCCACGAGGGCACATTGCTGGCTCATAGCCATCCTGCTGTCCACTAGAATCCCCAGGTCCCTTTCTCCTACACTTCCCTCCAGCAGGTCGGTCCCCAACCTGTACTGGCACATGGGGTTATTCTTTCTCAAGCACAAAACTCTTGTTTAACTTCATAAGATTTCCTCCCACCCAGCCCTCCTGCCTGTCTAAATCTCTTTGAATGGCTGCACAGCCTGCTGGTGTGTCAACCACTCCTCCCAGCTTTGTGTCATCAGCAAACTTGCTGACAATGCTCTCCAATCCCACATCCAGGTCACTGATGAATACGTAGTGAAAAGCAATGCATGATCATTAAAATCATCATCCTTCTAAAACGCTATGGATTTGTTTAACTTGCCTTCAAGTTTAATGTAATCTAGCTGTGTTGTGCTACTTAGATATGAACGACAATCAACAGCTTACATCTCAGTGACACTACCACTCAGTAGTAGAACCTACCAGAAAAGTAGTACTGCAGTAAGTCAGTGCAAATTATTCTGTAATATCAGACGTCTATTTTCTGCCCACTGACACGTCACCGTTTGTACATACCCACACGCTAACTAGCCCACTTTGCTGCACTGCCCAATTAGTGAACTCAATATTACACACCCGCAGGTTTCATAAGCAGGAAAAGCAAGATTTCAGCAGAGGAATAGACTATTAAGTGACAAATTTACTACACAGCTTTGGTTCAGAGGTGTGCATGTTGGTGCTAACCGGCACCGAGCTGTGTTTTAAAACAGCCAACTTCTGCTCAAAACGCAACCACAGCAAGCTATTGTTAAAAGTAGCTTGACTGCCACAACTCTTTCTCTGTTCAAAGACAAACGAGCACAAACGAAAGCAGGGAGCGAAGATTTAATAGTCACAGCCTCCCTTCCCAAAAATCTTCATGAAAATCCTACTTCGCATTATGCAGTTCAGGTAAATCATTGGGAGTATGCAAATAAGAAACACTTCTTCACCAGAGTGCATAAGAGACAAAGCATAATTCTGTTATACCGAGCTTTTCCAGGCAGGTGTCAGGCCACAGCTGCGTGACATCCCTCACACAGTGCCACTGGCATCGGCAACTCTTGCTGACCCCCAGCAGAAGGACACAAGTTTCCTCACTTCCAGAGCTGGTTCCAGGCCGCATACTCATCACCCTTCTCTTCTAGATCCAAGTGGTCTTCAGCACTCACAGATCCTTCTTCCAGGCAGGAACAGCCCCTGGGGCACACCTACGGCAAGCAGCGTGCCTGGCCTGAAATTTACTAAACCTAGGAAGGAGGATTATCACTTAAAAATCCAGTGTCAAGGATTCCAAACAACAGCATGAGGTACTTGTAATTTCTTGATTCAATTTCTTTAAAACTTTATTTTTGTTGGGTTTTTGTTTGTTTGTTTTAAATTATTAGTTTAAATACAACTCAGATAATCACTAGGGATGGCAGTGTTTTTCCCCACACTAGCAAGGTGTCTCTAAGACACTCAAGATAACTAACCTCTTAAGAGCACTCCTTTTAAAATCTCACCTGACCTCCTCTTATTTCTTTCTAGAGAAGAAATTTCTCGGTGACCCACAAGTGCTGGAGACAAAGCTTGTTATCGATTATATTCATACTTTGTTCCAAACGAACACACAAAGTAAACACCACACTGTCCATTCCACTGTTAAGACATGTTAAGCTCTACCTTCGTCACAGCAAGCAAATATTTCTATTTATCTTTCCTAGGAGTCGGTATGTGAAGTGATATTTTGGGGTTTCCTTCTCTACAGTTTGGACATCTTACAGTATTTTGAAGAATTTACTTTCAGGCTTGCAAGACAAGACACAAGTCTACCCAATGTATGAAAATACAACGAATATGAAAACACACACCTTTTGTTCTCTACCCTCTGTCACTGATGTCTACAAACAAAGGTTTGCAGAATGTAGGGGGAATATAATCATTCTTGAATATTCACCCCATGCAGAACTGGAGAAATAGGTATAACACATAAAAATTTTTAGGAAGTGTCTACCCACCCTCCCATCCACAGAGCAAGAACTTCCAGTTACACGCCTCAATTTTCAGTGAAAATTTTTTGTAGATCTACAATTCATGTTTAATATATTCTTGGAAAAGGACTCTGGAAGCATCCCTCTTTTTGACCCAACCATGATTTCAAGGTCTGCAAGGACAGGGATTTTGCCTAATGAATCAGTTTGTGGCAACAACAGCCAGGAAAACATTTCTACTCTTCATTTTTAACAGATGTGAAACACAATTTTAAAGCTCTCAGAAAAAGAAGTGATTAAAAGCTGCCATAAACAATAAAGGAAATAAAAAAGATCTCAGCTTTGTAGTAATAAGCACATTTTTCGGCACTTTAAACAAAACATCTGAGGAAATTTTACAGATAAATGCAACAATGCTAGGCCACTTCGATCTACAGCAGAGCTGACGAGATACTCATCTACTTCGCTCAGCCTACCTCAAACTGAAAATCAGACTGTGTGTAATATGAATAAACACAAGATGACATTTCAAATGACAAGTCAAATTCCCAGTTTAAAGGGGAAGAAAAGGCCTTATTCTAAGAGTCTCTCCATCAATTAGAGTATTCGTCGATGAACTTTTCCAGGAACAAACCTACTGCAACAGAAGACTATAAGGGATGGAGGACTCTCAGTAGCTGAAAGGAATGTCCCTATAGGCAACAATTACCCTGCAAAGTCTGTATTTTAACTGAAAATTTGAAAAAAAAAATCACAAACTCAAGTGTCAGGATTAAAAATCGCTTCAATGTTTCTGTAATGATTTTGTTAAGAAAGCTAAAGACTTCATCAAGGAGTCGTTGCACCCCACAGAGAGATGTGAAACCTGCACATCTGTAACTTGTGTTTTGGAGTTTCCTACTTAAGACATTTGTAATTTTTATTGTGGACAAGTTCACCCAGACATCTTGCCTTCATTTTTATTTCATTCTCTCATCCTCATACACTGGAACAGGGTAGTAACAGTTCACCTGATTAAAACTAAGATACCTCTTTACTCAAGACAGAGGACTTGACTGAAGGAGTGGAACTTAACATGCTCCTCTGGATGTCCCCAGGCTGCTGCACTGGAAGCTAGACATCACAGGAATGTTTTCTGTTACAGATCCATGGGACTTTGCTTTACATTGCATTTTTGGCCTCTCTTCTAGAGCATGCCTTTGTCTCTTTTTCATTCATTCTGTTTAGATCCAAATCCTGTGCATAATTCAATTTGTACATTTTGTCCCTATTATTCTCCTCCTTCAGTTTTGTGGTGTACTTTTTTTTTTCTTTAAGAGAAAGACAGAAAGGATTCACCTCTTGCTCCGCAGCTAAATTCAGCAACTTCCTCCTACCCCCCAGCCCAAAAAAGAGCAGCAAAGCAACTGTTCCTCTCACTGCTTTTCCCAGGCTATGCTGAAACACATCAGATGTCTCCTGCTGACAATTTTCACTCCTTTGGAGGAGAGCACTGTCTTGTTTCTTCATTCCAATCAGATTTCAAGATCTGTTTATCAGAAATCATCACTCCATCCTCCTGCAACACCCTGTAAGTCCAGCTGCTCGACCAGCCTCATCTGCAGCTGCCATGGAGTCACTGTTCCAAGCACCTTCTGCTCTCCCAGTCCCCACCTGAAATGCCACCAAGCATACCCTACAAGGTACAGCATGAAAATGAAACTTTCTGCTGAAGTCTCTAGCAGAGGCACAATCTTGCTCTCAACACCTGTGTGCCACAAACCAGTACTAGTTCCTCATTTACTACAAGGAGCTTTAGCACTAACAGTGTATAAGTGAAAATACATCCCATGTATACCGACACTTAAAACTAAGGACTTTGAAAATGACAACTTCAATATTAACCAAAGTCAGTATCAGCAGTGGGAAGAAACAAGCAATGAGGACAAATAAACAGAATTAACAAGAGCAAGAAAATCACAGACCATGCACCTATCCTGAAAACTGTAATAATAATACCCACAACTTTCCTTCGTCCTTTTAAATCACCTGTAAAATTCAAACTCCATTATAGTCAAAACCACAACTAAAATGAAGTAAAGAACTTCCAGGATTTGAAAATTATTCTAAAATCCTCTACATACCAGCTTCCCAATACTGTGATTAGCAACAGCGCTAGAACTTCTAAAAAAACTAATGTTTTGCTCTACCATCTAAACCAGCAGATGTGAACAATGTAAACCCCTCAGTACTGGGAATACTCATTTGGGTGAGTGACACATACTGCACTAGTGTGGGGGGAAAAAATCATGAAGAATTTCTTGTAGATACATCACAGTAGTATACATGAATATTTTTTTTCTTCAGTAAACGCAAACCTCTTGTTAGGTGTTCAATGCAGATAGTCTCCTTTGAAATGTTTCTGAAGTCACTGGAGATACAGTAAGAAAGAACGGTCATTAGTCTCCGTAAGTGTTCAAATCCAACATTCAACAGCGTTCTTCAAGTATAAGCTGATTCCAAACCAGTCATGACATACAATCTCAAGATACAACATACAACCTCAGTGAGAAAGTTCACTTCATAGAAAAGCAAAGTTACTCTCTATGCAGAACAGCAAGCCCACAGAAACACCACGAACTGCATTATTAAAAATTCCCATACGCACTCTAAAATCTCAGTTCGTATTTCACTTCCATCCCCAAAGTAATTCAGAGCACTATAACAGTATTCCTACTGACTGAAGACATTCCACCATTATTAAACACAGCAACATCAATAAAGTAACAGATTAAAAAAGTAGAGCCGTTGTGTAATATTTAAAGGCAGCAAGATACAGATGGTTATCACAGTTCAGTATCAACCCAACGGCAACTGTGGAAACAAATTATTTTACTGTACAAAGGACAGAAGTATAAAAAGGGGCATTCAGCATGGTTTTATAGAGAACAAGTTGTGGCAGATAAGAAGATTCATCTTTCAGCCAAGGACTATTTGTAATAAAGATAACCACAAAGGTGTAGGATGTATATATGACACCCATACAATTTTTTGATTTATTAATACATGCCATACATCATTTAAAAATGGTTATAAAGCAATCAAAGTATACAGCAAGATTTCCAAAGTGGCTTACTGACCTCAAAAATACTCATCAGTAGGAAATTTCTTCAGAAATTTCACATCAACATGTACCAAGCATGAAATCGTTCAAAATACTCACTGCATATTATTCTTAAGTAAGTCATTTCTGGTAAACTCTGGGAGATTGAGATTAGCAAGACTGTAAAAAATAATCATAGATGACATCTTCATGTTTTGTTTCATTTGAAATAAATTCATTTTACCAAAGCTACGTTCTGACAGAGAGGACCGACCCCTCCAAATCACGGGATTGTCTCAGAGAACAGACAAGAAGAGAAGGAACGATCACCACGTCAGCAGTTGGTTCAGTATGATGCTGTAACACAGAGCGCTACCCAATACTATGTCCCACAGAGAGACAGCTCACCTCCACTTCTGCACATCACATCAGTGAAACTGATGCAGAGGGAGGAAAAGAAACTTAAGGGATTACTACCTCTTAGTAAACTAGAGCAGAGAGGTTACCAGCAATTTACAAGATTTGACGCAGAAGCAACTCAGAAAAACATGAAGAGGTGATACAAATCAAAGTGGATGATTTAGTAACCCTCTGAAGCCTCAAACACCCTGAAAGTACAAGTGTTCCTGTTTATTAACTATCTGAATTGAGCTAAGAAACATTATCACTTTTTCTGTGTTTTTAACTAGCACTGAAGGAGGCCTACATCACAGACAAATGGTCACATGCTCTTACCACCATATTGCCACCATTTTTTCCTGGGAAATTGATATGCTAGTGGTTGTGTACAACTACCAGACAGAAGCAGACAATAATACACCCTTCTACTATTAGTTCAGCAGCCACATAGCAGGTGGCATTGCTGTTACAAAGTTAACCCAATGGCCTAAATAGTTAACACTGAAGTGCATTCTTAAGCTTCCTTTTTCCTTTACAGATGATGTTTTGTAGAAGCTCAACAGAAACTTCTCGAGAATCTGAGGCAAATGCAAAACTGAAATACAAACCACTCACTTCCTATGTGCCTGCTCTTCCTGAAAAATTTTGGATGGAGCTTCACTGTTTATGAATTTGCTCATTTTAGCAAACAGTGTTGTCTTTACTCTCAAAAGCAGGTAAGCAAAGCATTTCTAACACAAGTAATTTTTGAGTTAAACTTTTAGTTTAGTCCGGCTAAAAATTAGAGTTAAGAACAAACAGCTGGATACAAAAACCTCAAGACTTTCTTACACCTACAGAAGACATCACAAAACAGCAAGTCAGCCTCTCACAAAAGCAGGATCTACTTTAAAATGAAGAGTAAATAGACTTGCACATACCTCCTTTACAACCCTAATCTCTTTGTTTTCTTGCTTTGCTTCTTATCTCTTGCTGCTACTAATTGATTTCTCTCACTCAGCTTTGTACCCTTAAGCAAGCACCTTTTAAAAGTTCATATTTCAATTCAGTTAGCCTACCCTGCCTGCCCTTTCTTCTACTATTCATAGACATATTCTGTAGTGAAACAGGTGCCTCGCTTTGAAATTCTGGTGCAAACTCCAGGAAAAGGAAAAGCTATTAAAGAAAAAGTATTTTTGCAGGAGATTTTCAACAATATAGCACATCCATTCACT
Source organism: Apaloderma vittatum (assembly GCF_000703405.1). Classification (NCBI taxonomy): domain Eukaryota; kingdom Metazoa; phylum Chordata; class Aves; order Trogoniformes; family Trogonidae; genus Apaloderma; species Apaloderma vittatum. The sequence goes on along the minus strand of NW_009700833.1, from coordinate 4,242 downwards.
TCCCCAAACTGTCTATCCAGGCTGACATTTTCCATGAAGACCCACGATAGCAGATCTCATGCACACACACACAAACACACACACACACACAAATCCCACTGCGTGCATCCTTGAGAACTAAATGCCAAGATCTCATTTATTTCCAGCATCTAAATCTGGTTGTTTATTGGGAAAACTGTGGCAAGTTTATGATACCACACAGGCTTTTTGCGATCTGCAAGACCCAGAAAGCCTCTTTGTTTTCAGGAGATGGCTGTTATCAAAAGCAACAAATTTCTTCATGTGTTGTGAGCAGGGGAGAGGAAACAGGAGCCACGTAAGGCTTTTTACTCCATCATTTCTCCCAACTGGTAGGAGTCTGTTCACACCGCTCTGCAGAAACACAGCGGGGACAGAGAAGCCAGGAGATGCAACTGCCCTCTGTTAGCACTCAGGGAATAAAGAAAGAGTCAAGCTGAGAGCCAAGGTGCAGAGGCGCAGGTTTAGCTACAGAGATAAAGGTAGCAGAGGTCTTGCAGTAAAATACTGCCACTGGCAACCTACGGCAGCATACGGCAGTCCCGTGTCCCAGCACCCACTGCCAGCAAGCGCCACAGCAATCGCTACCAGCCAGTGGTAACTCAAGGCAAGCCCGCAAAACCCAGCATCCAAGTGTTACTTATGCCATCAGCATTCTGGATCAGACTTTCTCTGAATTCATGATCCTGTTGGGGATCCACACAGCACCGCAAATTAGGATTTCTAGAGTAATTCCCTTTCCTACAAAGCACGCTGCGGGTGGCGAGGAACAGAGAGTGAAGCTGTTCTTGTAAAATCTATGTTACAAAGCATTAAAACTGCTACATCAGGCATTGTGGAGTAGGAACATTTTTAAATTAAGGCTTCTCAAATATACTATCTTCATCTCAGTTAAAAAACCCAAATAACTGAATAAGATTTATTACACTTCAATTAACTAACACTACAGAAGATGCCTGACTATAGCAGGCCAACTTACAGGAGTTAAATTACTGATTCCAACAGCAAGTATGTATGTACCTGTAGCAATCGGGACTACAACTCCTTTTGTTATTAAAAGCACTCTGGTTCTGTGAGACTTGTCAGTTCAAAACAGCAAAGAAAACCAAAATACTTCAGTTATCAGTTAAAGGTGACATGACTTTCACTGAAACAGGATCAGTTTATTACATCAAACACTGAAAAGTGGAAAAAAGAAGTTAGAAATCCAAGTTCTGTCAACTTCAAAAGAAACTTCTTGACCAAGACCTACACTGAGCATTTCAAAAAGCATTTCAGCTTTTGTCATATATAACTCAATCTTTCAAAAAGCAGTCAACCCAGCACTCAGTTTTGAAATCACTCTTCTTTAAGTAGAGAAGTTGTGCTGTCCCAGACTTAGTCCATTAAACATGACATCTACTTGGTAGACCTTTTTCACCAAAAAATTAAGTTAGTTCACACAAGAAATCCACTCCTGGTAATGCAGCACTATAACCAAACCTCACTACTTCACATGTCATTACATAGCACCTCAGACCTTCAGGTGTGTGATTTCTTCCAAGCTAGGCACCAGCCATTCTGTTGCCTAAAAAAGACCTTGCAGAAACATACCATGCGATCATACAATTAAAGATTGCTAAATACACATAAATGGACTCTCTGCAAATGGGTCAAGTGATCTTAGTTATTTTGTTTCAAGATCTGACCTGAAGCTTTGCATCATGTAATGTAATGCTCTTGCACTGTTAGATAACACCTCAGATTTTTGTAGCTTTGCTCCCTCTGTTGCAGCTTGTTACCAATAATAGCAGGTGAGATAAAGTTACCATGTATATTTACTTAATTTAATGATGTTGCACACAAAGCAACAGCATAATTCCATTTGCATTTCAGGCTACTGGAAGGAAGAGAGTTCACACGCCTTTTTGGATGCACACTTAGTCCAAGCTAGCTTTACCAATTTCAGTATTAAAGCAGCATCTGTTTTTACATGTTTTAGATGAGAGTTTATACAAAACTAGCGAGCATACGAGCCTGCCAAGTCACCACCTTTCCTCAGGTGGTTTTCCAAAAGCAACTTCTTAGCGTAGGTCTCTATGCTTAATTAACACTTATTTTCCACCCTATGACAAGGGCTAAGTACAAAATACAACTAAGAGGATCCTACATGGCAAGCTATTTAAAGAATACCCGAACTGTACACATCCACGCTGATACCAAGAATTCTACACAACTAACACAGAAACAAAGAAAATGATGGCATATTAACACTTCCATCAGCATGGAAACAAAAGGAGGAAGATGACCACTTTCTACCTAGCAAACCTCGGAGGGAAAATATTCAAAACCATTAAAGGTAATGGTGGGAGCTAGAGAAAGTGAAGAGTCTCTGCAGCACTTGTGCAACAGAAGGCCTGCAGACAAAGATCCACGTGGTTAGTGGAGTCACCTTCACCTACAGCACACAGGTTTAGTCATTTCACCTGCCATTCTGGCTACCTGTCGGTTTCATGTGCACTTCACCGCTCATCCCCAACACTTGATAAATATCAAAGCTGATCTGTGACATGACTCTGTCTGCAACAGGAAGCTGGTGTGCAGCACCCCTCTGCCAGCACAGCACCATGGCGAGGAGCTTCAGCTGGCTGGTGGCGAGGTAAAGTGACAAAGGTCTAGAATCACAACAGAGAAAATCAGAAAACTCTCTATTTAATTACATTCACATGCAAATGACACACATTTCAACATTCCAGTAAAGTTCAGCTCCAGTCACTTGTATACTAGAGGAGCACAACAAAGTATTTTGACTGTAAATATGTTTACATTTCAGACTGGGTAAACCACAGCACAAAGTCTCCGTGGCCTGAAAAAAAAGTTATGTTTTGCATTAATTATTTTGCTGCTCACTGAATTAAAAGCGGTTTACTCAGTTGTGCAAACAGTTTAGCATACCAAGGACAGAGTGTCTGCTAAAGATGCTGGCTTTCTAGAAAGGCTACAGGTTGCTGTAAAAGACTAGTACTTTTTCACTCTTTGTCCAAGACATCAAACACACGCATACAGACTTTTAGACTCAAGAAAAATACTTCCTTTTGTAAATTAAAATGTGATAAAAATACAAGATAATCAGTACCTAGAGACAGTGCCTAAGTAACTTTAACGCACACAGACATTTTTTTCAAGTTGTTTACAAACAATACACCTATCAGGAGTTTAGAAAGATGCTGTGCCTTTCTGGCAGGCAAAGAGAAAATGTCTGACTGACAAGATGTCTTAGCCCCTTTCAACATTAGAAGGCACTCTGCTGCTACCTAATTAAGACACATTTTCCTCTTGTAAAGTATTAACAAAGCACATGTTTCCCCGACCAGGACTATATTTGTCATCCTTGAATAAATTATTTCAGTATTGTATTTCATGCACTCTTCCGGCCCACATCCTGCTAGACACTGAATGCTTACTAGTGGGAACAGATGAGAGGTTTGCCCAGACGAGGCTCCACTTCTTTGCTAGATGTACTGACAATGAAAAAACTGATTACCAATAAAATAGTCATTATGCCTGCAATACAGTAACCCCCCGTGAAAAATCAGATCAGAAGAGAATGAGCACATGCAGGTGGGATGGGTCTCTCTCAAGGCATCTCTATCTGCACCGGCAAGGATGTGCAGGACAGCATATACAAATATCAGGGTTACCTTTAATTGGTCTTCAACGTGTTACCCGCTTTGCCTGTGTGCAGGCTGTGACCATTACAACATCTAAACAATCTCTCTTAACCACTGAATTAGCAAACCCCCTCTCCAATCCAAACTCCTAAACTCCCAACTCACAGAGAAGAAAGTAACATCATACTAACTGTATTTTCACATGTACTTTACCGAGGACTGATGCATAAGAGCATCATATAAAACGATGTTAAATTCCAAGTTATCCTTGTGGTGCTCATAAACCAATAGCTAAGCTCTTCCCGGGACAGGGCAGTGCGTGTTACTCACACCGCTTTTGAGGGGTTTATTTCATGGGAGTTTTTAAATAATCTCTTGAAATACCACAGCTAACAAAACAGCACAAACAAACACTTCCTCATGACCAAGACGCTATCCCGCAACTCGCTGCTGCTGCTGCAGAGCGGCTGAGGAGGTGACGGCTGAGGAGCTAATCCGTAATCTCCGCGGATTACTGATACTCGAAGAAAATCTCCACTTTGAGAAACTTCGGGGAACACCCGGCATCGCCCTC
>NW_009700832.1:2464-7651 GCF_000703405.1 Apaloderma vittatum | reverse complement strand
GCTCTCCAGCAGGTCAGTCCCCAACCTGTGCCGGTGCATTTCATTACCTGACATTGCTCCCCCCACATCTCCTTCCCCTTCCAGTCTCCCTCAGCCCACTCTAGCCTCTCCTCCTCCTCAGTGGGGGCAGCCCCTCACTTACTGCTCTCCAGCTTTTCCCATGGGTGTTTTTCAGGCAGGATGTGTCTCCTTGCCTCCCTTTCCCACTCTCCCTGGCCCCCTGCAGCCTCCACTCCGCCAGGTCCAACACTGAAAGGAACAACCCAACTGAAAGGAAAGGTAACACTCCTCCGTGAAAATACAGTACAATGCATCTCACCACAGCAGAAAGGGTAACCCCAGCACACAACGCCCGTGAGCCACTCAAGATACTGCTAAGACACACTGTTTCTCAGGACAGGAATCAGATGCTTTCATGGCCAGCCATCACAATTTCAGTCACGGTAGGAGGAAAAATGGACAATCCTTCATCACAGTGGCTCCTCTGCTCCCATTGAATCACACCTGTGGGTGAGCAGCAACCAATAGTGTGGTCAACTATTTCCCCATGGGGAAATAGGGAGCAAAAGGAACAAGGGGAATGTGCATGACATTGGCATCAATATTGACAGATCTTGGATCCATCCTACCAATGGCTCCTGACGCTTGAGAAACCTTGTGCAAATCTGCAAGGACAACACTTGTGTTGCTGCATGCCTCTGAAGGTACCTCAAAAAATTCACCTAAAAATCCATTTGTAATGCTCTCCACCATATGATATGTTGTGCACAATAAATGAGTTTCAGAGCAGCACCCCAAGGCAAAACGCCCCCTTCACCATGGACCAAGCCTCCCAGGCAGCCCAAGTCCATGAGCTGCTCCACTTCCACCCAGAAGAAAGCCAACAGGGTAAGACACAGAGTTTGCTGCCTTTTGTGCCATGTTGCAAAATCCAAGATGAACAAATCTGTACTGAAACATACTGAATTTCAGGCCACTTTCAAAGCTGGACACAAACACACATTCTTCATTTTCCAAGAGACTTCCACTTTTGGTGTCAATGCCCCTGGAGCCTGGTGACCCTACGGCAGTGAGAAGTCTTTGGCTTTCTGTTTTGGGGACGGCAATTTCCCCCACAATGCTTAAATCCCCGATGTGGAACCAACTTCATAGAAAGCAAACAAATAAATAAACATAATCTTCCAAAGTTTTTCTCTCATTTCTTCACCCACTGGAATGGGGCGGGGGGCCCACAATATGGCAAGACACTTTTCACTACAGCGTGTTTACGGAAAAGACAGAAATACAAAGGATGAATGCTCATCTCGTGGGGTAAATCTTGAGCTGTATCCAGAAGAAAACACCTAGGAATGCCAGAGGTTGTGTGCAGATGGGTATAAAAATGATGAAAAAACAGAGAAAAAACAGAGAGAAAACAGAGGCAGGCTGAGGCAGGAGGGGTACCCACAGGGTATTGGCTCCAGGGACAGAGGCTCTGCCCAGTGCCAACCCTACTGAAGGTTCTTCACCTCCCCGTCACCCTGAGAGGCTCCAGTGAGGCACCTCCCACATGGAAAAACCACCAAAGATCACAGGTTTTGGTGTCACATTTCAGTTCTTATCAAAACTGCTGGAAGCACAGGTTTGTCCAGACATGCTGCTGTTGTAATCATCATCATTTTGCCACTAAAATGTCAGCAGCACTGGAGATGCAGTAAAATATCACAAGGAGGACACAGCATGAGACAAGCAGAAGAGAACCCATTGCTGGTACCACTCAACCATCTCTCCACCCCAACACATGCCCCCAGTTCTCATGCCAGAAGCTTATTTGGGGACATATTTTCAGACTTTTCTCTGCAGTCACAAGAACCAGAGAGCAACAGTTTGCCTGAGCTAAAACAGGGACGTGGGGTCTCATGCCTTCAGTCGAACTCCCACTGGTGTGGAGCCTCATAACTTGGCAATGTCTGAAAACCACCTGTCAGGCACATAACCTGGTAATGATTGCTTGTATGCCTTCAGTTTTACCTGTCACCTAAGCACGTGTTTTAGTTATTTAGAGAGGTGGCTAACAACCAGCCCAACATGCTCAGCCAAACAGCGCCTGAGGAGCGCAGTTTCTCTGCTTGGCTCTGCTCCGCAGCTCCTGTTTCGGAAAGGGACCCGCTGCCCCCAGCACCTCACCCTTCCTTCTCCACCCCCCGGGTCTGTCTCCGAGCATGATTGTCCAGATGGATTCAGATTTCAAGTCAGCTCTGAGCCTGGGGAAACATCTGCAGCACTGAGGATGAGCAGAGTAAAGCCCTCCCTCTGCAAGGATGCTCTGATTCAATCACATTTTCAAGGTGAGAGGAGCTCGGCTGAAGCCATCCTCCCACATGTTACACTGCTCTCTTAGCATAAGAGATTCTTTCCTTTCAGTTTTGATTTTTTTTTATTACAGTAAATTCTGCTGCCATCAGATTTTTAAGCAGTTGCTCTTCGTATGAGCAGAGGAGAAATTTGAAAACAGCCCTTTTTCTCTGGAAAGTGGCTTAGCTGGAGACTGGCAGCTCCACCTTCTGTCGTCATACAACCCCTTTTGCAGGATGTTTCATTGTTTCACTCAACCTCTTCCTAAATAAATGGCAACACAAAACTATGGCATTCTTCCAGAAACCCAGCAAGGGTGTTCAGTAAGTTGCTCAGACTCCTGGGCTATCCATCCCAGACAGCCTGTGTTGCTTCCACACCCCAGCCACACTTTTTACACTCTCTACTGTCATCGTGTGAAAGTCTCCCTGAGCCACACCACTGATGAGTGGTAGGCAGCTGGAGATCGTGGTCGTAGGGTGTAGTGGACAGATCACAGAATCATAGAATCATTCAGGTTGGAAAAGACCCTTGGGATCCTCAAGTCCAACAATTAATCCTACTCTACATGCGTGAATGTTTGCCTTAAACATTTCTTGGCATTTTGACCACCAGCTTGGTCAAAAACAAGACCAGTTTCTGGCCCTGTGTGGCAAAATGGTAAGTGCCAAATGGATTGTGGGAAATAGGTGCCTCAAACAGCCTTGGCCCAATTACACATGAGGGAAGGAGTCTTGGGAAGGCAGGATGGCCTTGCCTTGTAGCCTGTACCCCATGGGGACAGGGCAGTTGTATCTGGCTGTAACCAACGACGTGCCCTGCTTCCCTCCCGCACACACTGTACTGCCCCATATACAAAAAGCGGGTATAAATTGAGGCGGGATAAAGCAAAAAGCTGGGCAGAAGAAGAAGAAGCAAGACACAGAAGCACAGAGATGGAGACAAAGACATCAAGAAGAAAAGTTCAGGAGGAGAAGAAGAAAACATCCTTGAACCCTCGTTGGTGGGACCAATGCAGGAACCCCGATCGGTGATCCCTGTCTCTCTTTCCCCCTTCTCTCCCATTCCCTCTTTCCTTTCTCTTTCTTTCCCCTTTCTCACTACGTAGTGCAGGGCCTGTCATACTGCTTGCTTACTTTATGCTTAAGCTTATTTCTCATAGTTCAGTATAACACTGCCTGTTAGAAGCTGTTACTGTGCTATCTCCTTGCTGTCACTAAATAACCCGCAGCTTGCTGCAGTTTGTTGTGTGCCTGGTCTTTTCCTGGTTAGCATTCAGTCACAGTACATATTGCCTGCCCTAACGGGTCTTGGAACTAAACCTGATCTATACGCTGTGAGAAATTAATAAATGGTTGTGCAGGGATCTTGAGACTTGTCCCACTGTTGTCCACTCTGTTGGGAAATTACAAATTCAAGCCACTTGTCCCCCTGTCCTGGGCAAAATATGACACAGGGTGATCCCAGCTGGAAGGTAGCTCCAGAGGTCCCTCAAAGCAAGGGCCAGGACAAGTCGCTCAGGACTTTATCCAGCTGGGTCTTGAAAACCACCATAGATGGAGACTGCACAGCTTCTTAGGGAAACCTTGGTCCTGCCTGACTGTCCTCAGCAGGAGAGGATCCTGCAGAGCCTCTCCTGCGTCAGCTCACGCCCCAGTCTCCTGCACTGCCATCATGCAGCCCTGTGAAGAGCTTGGCTCCTTCCAAGGTGCTTTAGCACATCAAGATCTCGCTGCAAACAGGGAGCACACTTTGGAAACCCAGCCCTGTCGATTAAGTGATGGACAGACCGAGACAGAACGAGTGCAGAACAGCAGCAGTTTCCAGAGCAAAGGGTAGAATCTGTGTTTGAAACTGTCCAAAACCTGTGAAATCCAGACATTTACCAGGGACCAAGGAGAGAAGTCCTGTTCCATTCTTCAAACGTCAGTGAAGCCCACCCCTTTGCATATGATATGAGTGGGACAGGCTTTAAATAAATCAACGAGCAAGTGTGTTTATCCAGAGATTTGTCTTTCTCTCTCTTGCAGGGCCAACAAGAACATAAGGAGTCTGGTCAATTTTGCTATGACATAATCTTGGCAGACTTTGCACCATTACATGATGTCGTCTTTCTCCACAGAGAAAACCAGCTTCAGCACAATTCCAGATCTATTCTCCTATGCAAGTAGAGCACCACATACATATCGTAAAGTGCACAGACGACTCCTCTATTATTTTTCAAAGGGACAAAGGACTACACAAGCAATTATAATTCTACTCATCTTGCTCATATATTAAGCTTTGATGTGATATTGAAAATCTGATGGGTGGGCTGTAAATCACTGCTCTCCTTCAGTTCTCGGGCAGAATCTACTCTTTGGCTGCTGTCTGTGACAGACTCTCCATTAGCTGTCCGCTGGTGACATCCCACCTTGGGTTATCCCACGTGGATTTCTTCCCAGCAATCCTGCTTACTCGAAGACCAGACGTTTCAGTGCCAGACCCTGCCTAGACAGACACCCCTGGGGTGTCTGTGCAAACTGCAGGGTGCTCTCTGCAAAGATGATGCTGATGCAGAGAGATGTTAGCAGGATACACGGCTTCTGTCATGCTGCTTCCCCAGAAAACTCCCCGCCACCACAGCCCCACTGTCACACAAAATACCAGGTGTCATACAACAGAGTCTGCTGCGACTGTCACCGCCCAACACAGCATGTCACAGCGAGGCGGCACATGTGGGGAGCTGTGTGCAGCCTTCACGAGCTTCACTCGTGAGGGCAGGCAGAGCAGGAGGGATGCAAATGGGAGACATTGGTCCAAGGAGTTGCGCTTTCTGCTGAGATTTGAAAAGAAGAGGCTTTCTACACATAG
>NW_009700832.1:0-2433 GCF_000703405.1 Apaloderma vittatum | reverse complement strand
GCAGGAAGAAAAACCACGGCAGGTTTCTCTACTCCTTCTTGACCCTAAACAGTAGCAGAGCCAAAGGAAAAGGCGGTGCTCACACCCCACACATATGTCCCAGCAGCGTGATGGAAGGACAGAAGGCTCAGGGAAGAGACTCTGTCTTGAGGAGGCTTCAGCCTCTCTGTGACACCATGGAAAAGTCACTGCATATGGCTGCCCTCTCTCGATCTGCACCACGGGTGAAATAGTTTTCTTCTCCACCAGCTACTACTTGTCTTCTCCATCCAGACAGTAAGGCGTGTGGGGACACTGCCTGTCCCTGGTCAGCTGCATGCCAAATGTTGATCCTCCCATAACCACCGTGGTGTGAGTGAGGAATAATCACGATGATGGCAAGCAGGAATACAGATCCTGCAAGCTCAAGCTCCAAAAGACAAGGGCTGTTCAGAGCTCTGAGTTCCTCAGAGCACCCCGGGAGTCCTGGCAGATGGGGGAGGATCTACTCAACACCTCTGCAGAAGAGCCAGTTATTTTGCCAGGAGCCGATGGCTTGCTGTGAACCAGAGGCCACGTTGGGCAGCATCATCTGAGGGCTCTGAGGTCTTTGTGCATGGAGCAGCTCTTGAACTGCCACCTCCTGCACAGAGGCAGGCGTAAGGGCAATTATCATCTCTAAAGAGCAGTTGCTCCTTCCCAGTGAAATGTCCTGTGTTACGGCTGAGTGCTGGTCCTCTCCTGCCTTTTTTACATCTCTTTAAATTTTATCATTACTCAAATGAACTACTCAACAACAAAAATATACTATCAGCTTGGGATCTCCTTCTGAGTAGCCTCTGACTCCCTTGGAGGAGACTCTCCCTGCCCCTGCTCATGTCAGACACCAGGAGCAAGCGCATCCCCGCAGCACATGCGTGCTGCAAGCATCCTGTCCTGCTGCCGCCCCAGACCTGAGGGGGAAGGAGAGATAACTGGGCCTGTTAGGAATAAGCCCAAAGGAAGCATGCCAGGACTCACAGGATGGTGAACCAGCAAGGACTCTCACTCTGCCATTTCATTTGAGTCAGATCACAGAACCATAGAATCATTCCGGTTGGAAAAGTCCCCTGGGATCATCGAGGCTAATCATGAACCCTACTCTGCAAAGCTCACCCCTAAACCATCTGCCCCAACACCACATCTCAACGATCTTTAAACACCTCCAGGGATGGGGACTCCACCACCTCCCTGGGCAGCCTGTGCCAATCTCTGACCATGCTTGCTGGGAAAAATATTTTCCTACTCTCCAGTCTAAGCCTCCTCTGTTGCAGTTTGAAGCCGTTCCCTCTGTTCTATCACTCATTACTCATGAGAAGAGACCAGCAACCTCTCTACAATGTCCTTTCAGGCAGTTGCCTCCTCTTGTTCAAACTCAACAGCCCCAACTCCTTCAATCAGTCTTCATAAGATTTATTCTCCAGGCCCTTCCCCAGCCCCATCGCCCTTCCTCTGCACTCACTCCAGCACCTCAAGATCTCTCTTGGATTGGCGTGCCCAAAATTGGACCCAACACTCAAGGTATAGATCCGTGTGGCAGCAAGGACGTAAGTGCTACTGATGGATTACAGACAGGAGGCGGAGCACCTGAGGGACTGGAGGAGGAATTACCAGTCAGTAAGTCACCTGCAATGAGCACCCAACAGAAGTGCCTCTATGTGACTGCATAGTATGAGGAAGAAGCAAGAGCAGTCAGAGATGTGTGCTCGCCCGCAGGGCTGTGGTATCATTGGCATCTCAGAGACATGGTGGGATGACACCTGTGGCTGGAGTGTGGGAACGGAAGGATATCAGCTGATTAGGAGGGACAGTCAGGGAAGAAGGGGAGGGGTTGTTGCCCTTCATGTCAGTGACAGGTTGGAGTCCACAGAACTCTGCTTGGGGATGGATGAGAAAACAACAGAGACTTCATGGGTCAGGATTAAAGGGGAGGCACAGGCAGGTGACATTTTAATGGGCATCTGCTACAGGCCACCTGACCAGCATGACTGATGGGATGAGGCTCTCTATAGACAGATAGAAGCAGCCCCACGTTCGCAAGCCCTGGTCCTAATGGGGGACTGCAACCACCCTGGTATCTGTTGGAGGATCAGCACAGCAAGGCACAAGCACTCCGGGAGGTTCCTGGAATGCACTGATGGCAATTTCCTTCTCCAAGTGGTAGAGGAGCCTACGAGGAGAGGTGCTTTGCTCTACCTTGTTCTTACCAACAAGGAGAGGCTTGTGGGGAACGCGCAGCTCAAGGGCAGCCTTGGCTGCAGCAACCACGAAATGGTGGAGTTTAGGGTCTTTCGGGAAGTGAGAAAGCAGAGCAGTAAGCTCATGACCCTGGGGGCCGGTTAGCTTAATCAGTTGAGCATGACACTAACATCCCCAAGGCCGCGAGTTCGGTTCCCGTTGGGTCCCCAGGTGTTG
>NW_009700831.1:0-4343 GCF_000703405.1 Apaloderma vittatum | reverse complement strand
CTGACCCGTCAGTTGAGACCTGTCTGGCATGAGAGACCCTATCAGAGGCACGTGCCACCGCCAGCAGAGCTCGCAGCCTCATGAGGGCACGCAACCTTCTCCCCTGTGACAAGGGGGTGTCCTCGGACTAGCAGTTAAAGACATAATAAACTAAAGACTACTATATATTCACCTCAGTTTAAATTTTTGTAGAGATACCATTTCAATTCAGTCTTTTTAAGGCCTGAATTTTCTGTCCTTATTAACCCTCTTGTTAATAGAAGTAAGGAGTAGAATTCTGACTCTAGTGAAACAATTGGAAGTCAGAAAGGCCAAATTTCATATTCCCGGATTTATAGTGAGAATCATGCCACAAAAATATGATTTGAGAGGAGAAGGATTATATTAGGAGGGCATGACTAGTCATGAAAAGAAAAAAAATGTAATGTACTATAAAGTTTTCATTAATATGAATTTGCATATATATCCTGGAATTATGTTAGTATCTTATACGTAACTAATGTCCAAATTTTGTTTCAAAATTTGTAATAAAATGTCAATGTAATAAAAAATATTATAAGAATGACTTACTCGCAGCAGTGGAAATATGTGTACTATTCACAGCTATAAAAATCGGTTTTAAGAAATTAATTTAAAAGCAATATTCAGAATCCTTTATCTGGTTCTAAATATACATCTCAAATTATTCTGTGCTTTGGTAAAGATCTAGAGTTCAGTAGATGGCTGACTATCCAGAAATAAATAGTTCCTCTTTCTCAGTTTGAACATCATTAATCTGGTTTTCTGGTTCTTTCTCACTCATCTCCTCAGATGTATGAAGTGATAGAATATCTTGACATTAAAGCAAATTTTCTACAAAATCAAACAGATTTTATTTCTCCATCTCATCAGACATTATTTGCCACATAAGGAATCATTTTTTGATTCAATTTACAGAGTAATTTTTTTTTTGTGTAAAAATGCTAGTCAAATCTCTTGACTTACAGATCAGAAGACTACATCTCTCTAGCTGCACATTTTTTGTACATTTCTGTATTAGTTGTCCATTAAAATGTTGTGGTAATAGGGAGGCTTCAGAGGCATCCCCTGTGAGACGAAACCAGGGGCTGTCCGATGCCAGATACATCTAGATCCAGCTGTCCCTGCACTGGATCCACCACAGGACACAGTTCTGCCTGTCAGCAAAACTGGTGGTGCCTTTGGGACAATGTAGCCAAGAAATGGAGGAAAACACCATGGTGGAAGGAAGAGATAACAATAAGAGTGAGAAGCAGTAGAAGGAACACTAAGGTCAGCAGAGAAAGAGGTTCTCTGAGGTGGAGCAGGCATCCTCTGAAGGACTGCAGTCTATGCATACACTAACTCTGAAGCAGATACTTCACAGCAGGGACTGAAGCCCATGTCAGAGCATAGGAAAAGAGAGAGAAGGAAGGAGCAGCAGAGAAAAACTGCTGACTCCAACCTTCTGTGCCACAGTTGCCTCTCTAAAAGGGACTGAGTGTAACCTGTAATGATAACAAGGGAGTAGGAAAGGTGTCTGAAGTAGTGAACTGGTTGGATTTTGAGAAGGAAGAAGAGGTGTCTGAAGTGATGTTGAGACCAGGAAAGGGGAGGAAAGGTGTTTTTTCCCTTAAGTATTTCAAATGTTTGTCCTTTTAGTTCATTTGTTTCTTTCCCAATACCCAAGTCAGTAATCAAATATTTATGTTAATCAGCAATCAATTAATTTAACCCACTACAACTTCTAGTAAGTAAATATTTCCCTTCTTCCTCACTTCATTGTATTGGTACACATGAATTTATCAATATCTGAGCTCTTCTTCATCAGTTCTTTTTCAATATTTAAAGTGCATGTGAGATCTTATGACAACTCCCTGCAGTTGTCTTAATAATAGAATGGCATGTTTCCTCACTAGCTTAAGCACAACCTGCCATTCCTCTGAATGCCAGTTCATTGGCTGAAAGGACAATTATCTTCAGAGGTAAAACATATTGGAAATAGAATCATGAAATCATAGAATCACAGAATCATAAAATCATCGAATGATTTGGGTTGGAAGTGACTTTAACGATCATCTGGTTCCAACTCTCCTGCCATGGGCAGGGACAGCTCCCTGGTTGCTCAAAGCCCCATCCAACCTGGCCTGGAACACCTCCAGGGAGGGGCATCCACAACTTCTCTGGGCAACCTGTTCCCCTGTCTCACCACCCTCACAGAAAAATAATAAAATCTTTTTCTTCTTCAGCAAGGAGAAGCTCTTCTAGAGTTGATCTACTGGCCTCAGAGGATCTATTTATGCTTTGAAACACAACTATCAGGAAAGGCACAATGCACCATGCATTGATCCAATTAAAGTGAGTAGGAGTTTGTCATTAAACAGCTTGGGTTTTATATTTGCAGGAAGAGCATAAGATAGGGGGTGAAAGAGCAAGCGAGCAATAGAAATAGTGAATATAATTTTGTTTGCCTACAAAATTGAATGTACATAGCACATGCATATTAAATCAACAACTGTGAAAAACTGTTTTAATTTCAGAAGCATTTGTCATGCTTCCAAACAGCCTTTTTTGCTGTTTTAATTAAAAAAAATAGAAAACTATCATTGTCCCTCTACTTCTCTGATTTTTCCCCTCACATACTGGGGGCAAATTTCAATGTTTATTAATAAATCCACAAAACACTACAAATTGCTTTCTAATATTAAGACATAAGTAAAAAAGCTTTTGATTAATTAACACTTTTATATTTTAACATGAATTATATCTTAAATAAAATCAGTATGATATCCGTGGGGAAACATATTTGCATTTCTACTAGTATTTATATTAGTATTTATGTTGAACCCTGGTCTATAATTGAATAAAATACATATTTATTCTTCTGGGATCTGAAAACCCCAGGACCAAAATTATCTACAGCAGCTGGGTACCCTGAAACTATCTGTGAACAGAATGAACTTTTAAAAAGTAGATAAAACTTATATATATTTTACTTTTAAAATAAATTTTTAATTTACATTAGAAAGTATTGTTATTGAGGTAATGACTTTAAATTTATATAAATCTGGACAGTTTAATGAGATTAGTGCATTTATAAGGTTTTCTTCACTGGTGTAAAAGGAATGTCATACATGCTTCATTTCAGAGTCTCACATTTTAGATTCTCATCCTTTTGTTAAATCTTCCTCATGGAAGATGTTTGCTGTGCTAAAAAGGGTTAAATGGAAATATTTTCTCCAGAAGAAACTGGATCTCGTTTAGAGTAGGTCTGTAGCAATAGATGTTCACAAAAATCAGTATCTGGGTACTTGACCTGACTTTAATACACTTAAACGATTTTATTTAAATCCTAAAGAATATTTCTTAGTCATCTTTTATTCCATGTTCCATTCCACAAACATATTTTTCAAGACCTGTTCTTGAGAAAAAAATGCTTTCTATGGCTCTAATACGATTGAAAGCAGTTCTCTCATATTCAGATGAATTTCTTTCCATTAAAATCAGGTCTGTAGTTTACTGTTGTTTCTCTACAACTGCGTAACAATAAGGAATTTATGGAATGCCAAGAATAATGCAGTGTAGAAAATATTCAGGGAACATAAGAAGAAAAACAATCTTAAAGATCTAGGCGTCAAAAAAAAAAAAAGACAATATATAGCCAAGCAGCATTTGTGTTTCTTTAAAAAGAGCTGAAGGATCACATCATGATTTTTAGTTCTATATAGAAGTTGCCACTTTGGGACAGAGAAGATCCATTTTATCTCATATCCTGTTTATAGGAGTGACACAACAAACCCTGAGAGACCATCTTGGAGAATATACCTGTCAGAGATTTATCTTTTGCAAAGTAAACCTTTCTAGTTTCTCACAATCAGGTTAAAGGGCCCCACATGTGTAGTGGACAAACTCCATTGCATTGGGCATAAATGGCAGGGTTTAAGTCGAAAGGGGCTGCAATGTTGACCTGTGTGGGGAAAGCTATGAATTTCTGGGTGCCAGTCACAGCCCCTTCCAGCTCACAGCTGGTCCACTGACAGAGACACACCTGAGAAACTGCAGCCATGGGGCAGGAACACTAAGATGTCAAGATGCATGACAATGGAGGAAGAGTAGAAAGTGTCAGTGGCAGAAAGAAGCCTGTGACTCCTGTGCCTCCCTGAAGACTGTGATAAAGTGACAGAAAACGAGGGAAACTTAGACTGAGATGAATGTCTGGCTGAAGCTGAGCGTTGGGAATACAAAGGAAAGATGTTTACTTAAATGTTAACTTTTCATGTTTTCTTTTTCTCAATATCTGAATTCATTATGAGAATTTTCTGTTAACAGAAATTTAAAAAAATAGA
>NW_009700830.1:63015-72255 GCF_000703405.1 Apaloderma vittatum | reverse complement strand
CTGAATTGTTCTATGATTCTATGATTACAAATGTTGTGTTCAGCCCTCGAATTCATAGAGGAATCTGATTAAAATAGAAAAAGAATGCCAAACATTTGGAGGCTTTGACAGAAAACAGACAGGAAATACCATCATCCCGTAGATGTTAGCAACAATCTCTTGATGACTTCTCCTGCTTATAAAGACTTTGAGATTTATTTCTCCAGGCACTTCCCTTGATAAATCTTTTTGATACTAAAACTCTCAGTAGGATCCTTGGACATAAGAATATTCTCCAGCGCACAAGATTAATTCCATGCATTTCTCAAGAAGATCACAGCATCATCCTTAAAACAGCACATCATGCCCGTGCCATTGACACATACATAAAACTGACAAGGTGTTCATGCCATCTAAGTTTAGGTATTTAACAACTATCTGAATTAGAAGCTGACACTATGAAGTTACTGAAGCCTTGCAAGAGCAGACTGGAGAACCCAGGAGCAGTGATTCATCCCATGGAGTATCCAAGGATGGCTGGGATGCCTAGGCAGCCAGTGCATGGACTACTTGATTCCATAAAATCAAATGACGGGTATCTTTGTAACTTGGGCCTATTGTCACATCAAACCTGAAGCTTTTCCGTTGAAATTTCTGTTGTGACAGTTGGTCCTGTTTATTTTAAATCAAATAAGCTATTTAGGTGAATGACAGTCAACACGGGAGCTGTAACACTTGTCTAGAATAAGCATCTACCAGACATTTCTCATAACAATACAGGGCTGTCAGGCACCGTACTGCTCCAAACAGAAATGCACACTGGGTTTACTGACTCATGCTTGTAGCCAGATGAGGAGCTTAGAGGAGCTAACACAGAAATCCAGAACTCACATGCCGATGCCCTAAGGCCAAGGGCAATAGGGACAGGAAGAAAGATTTTCCGTAGGAAAATCAGTCCCCAGCAGTCAAACTCAAGAAGATCAGGCTCAGCTTTCAGTTCCACAATTTAAAATAACAAATAAAAGATACATTACAAGGGGTAAGTCTGAACTCTCTCTCCCCTTTTGGGCTTTTTTGTGTGTGTATGTATGACCATACCTTGATAATGAGAAAGCTGGGAATGCTACCTACTTGAACTGAGTTTCTTGATCATAATTGTTTGTTAACTAAACTTTTGTGCTGTTCATCCAAGATTCTTCCAACTCCACTGATGTGCAAGGGTAGCATTAAGAAAGGGTGATAAATATCCATCAGCTTCCAGTGGTTTTGGCCTTTTTAGTCACTGCCACAGTGAAAGGAAACCAGAAAATGTAATACGCTTTGGGTACATGCTCCTTTAATGATGGGGAGCGTGAGAATGCAGGGTTTCTTCACCAAAAATAGTGCTTGTCTTTGATCTGCTGTGCAAAGGTTCCAAAAGAGTCAAGGAAGCATCTTGTTGGGCATAGTTTCTTCAACTTAGCTAAATACCCAAGGTCAGTGAAGAAGCATCCTTTGGACACATGTGTCCTAATTAGTGCTTGCCTGTGTCCTCTGACTTCAAATGGAATTCCTAACCGCAGAAAGGAATCCCAAGTTACTTATAATGCTTATAATGGGTGTATTTGCAATGCAGAAGTGGTACTGTGGGAACCCAGAGCATTGTGAAACGAGAACAAGATTCAACAAGCACGGTGATGTAGTTTCTCAGTCAATGCTAGGAGCAATCAGATGGTTCAGCTGATGTAATGGAGACTCTGAGAGAGAAATTAGAGAGAGGAGATTTAGAAAGAAGCTGGTCACAAGAAAGGAAAGGTCTGGAAAATATTACAGACAGATACCAAAAAATAAACAACAACCAAACAAGTACTGTCCCGAAAGCAAGACAGTACGAAACAAAACTGCTGTTAAAAAATGGTGTAAATGGCATCGATGATGGATCAGCATCAAAGTATCATTGGCAATGATAAAGCAATATTATTTACAGGCTTGTTAGGTAACTATGTGGTGTATACAGAGTCTCACTGAGGGACAGAAAATGGGATGGTGGAACAAGAGAAGAAAATGGGAACTGTTTTGAAACATCAGTATATGGAAAGCTAAATCCTGCTTGGCTGAATACAGATAGACCAGTCCAGCTGCTTAAGATACCTCACCTTTAACATAACAAGGCTACATGTTAGAAGCAGCTCGTTAGGCCTACCTGTCCAGAAAGAAGTTTCAGTGAAACGTTACCCATTTCTCAGTAGCATCAGCTGAATGCAGCATCATAGAAGAGATGAACCAAGGTTGATACTATGGCGCATGAGTCTCTAGCTCACAATTAAAGAGCACTACTGCAATTACTGATGGATTACTTTACTCCAACTATAACACAGGTTAGAAATAAGCAATTAAGAGAAAAATGCAGCGTATTTCCAAAGTGTTAAAGGTTTTGATGACCTCCTTCGCCAACTTCCTTCTACAGCTCTGTTTCTGTATGAGTAATGTTAGGTGTGACATTCACTCATCTCCGTGAGGAGAGCACTCTTTATTCCAAGTTCAGAGGTGCCCACATCTTTCCGATCTGTTTGGCACATCACTCCTAGGTTAATTTTACTTATGAATCACATCGCATGGTTTGGCATATACAGCTATCCTGGAAGTGTCAAGAGGATTTGATGTTCTAAAAACAGTCTGTATGTCATAAGGTTTCCACGAAAACATTCTTTAACATAGACATACAAAGCTTAAGAAGTGCATTTTAGTGCTGCTTTGTTTAAGGAGACCAGATCTGAAACTAATCACAGATTTTCAGGGATTCTGAAGCCACGTAAGATTGATTAAGATTTTTTTCTTCCTGGCTGTTAAACGAAAACATTTATCTGTTTTAGTGCTCGAAGTCTAGAGAGCCAAACTTCTCTTACATGCAACTCCAGTCAAGTCAATGTATTAAGACCTAGGATGAATTCGGCACAGTGGATGACACTGCTTGTGCTTAACGCGAACCTGCCTTGTATGACGAAGCTATCATTGCAATTCATGGCAGGAAAGAAATGTCAGTGACAGAGGGTATTGCTACTTCAGCCACGCCACGTATCTCAATGTCAGAACTCCCCTTGGAACTGACATTTCATTGCTGTCACATACGACGTTTGATGGTACGAATAAAACAAAATGTTAATAAGCAGGGGGTAGAAGTGGCCATACCAAAGATTTACATAAAGGTTAATTTCAAAAGAGAGAATTGTTTTCCATGTATAGATGTTGCAAAGAGGTAAGATACCTGTTGTATGCTCTTTTTCTCGGCAAAATAGTTTGGCATTATGGTAAAAACAGTAACTGACGAACACACTGCATAGGAGAACTAAACACAGGTTTGAAACAGAAGTTTATTCCTGAAGTTTTTTAATCATTTCCGCTGCAAATTTTGGACTAGTCAAAGGAAAAAAAATAACTGCAAAGAAAAGAATTAATCCTTCTTAAATGTCTGTTTGAGTCTACTAAAGGAATATACTGTTCACATACTACTAAAATAACGTGAAGAAACAGCTTACATGGTACTTTTAAATTTGCTGATAGGAAATCAGAATTGTGCCTCATGAAGGCACGCCATACAGACTTACTTCTACACAAACACCGCAGGTTAACTGGAAAAGCTGATCACTAGCAACAGAAAGAGTTCTTGCATCTTACTGGTGATCACATGGCAGCATTTGGTGTAGTGTGCTTTGCTTTATGAGTGAGAAGCCAATTTGAGTGAACACAAAAACATAACATCACTGTACTATGTAAGTTATCTTAATGTTCTGAAAAGATGCTGCCAAAAATGAGATCCAATTCTAGAATGCAGGTATTCTCTTTAAATAGTTTCTCATACCTGCTAAAGCAAACATGCCAAACTGAGGCTACATTATAAGGCAGAGGCATGAAGTAGGTATATAAAAAGACATGAGTAAGTGCCGTGACTCCCCTCTCAAAGCACACAGTTGCCTACATGAATTACACACCTAAAAGGCACACTTGTACATTCATATACCCAATTTGTGCTTGTAGTCATGTAACTGTGCACGAACCTTAGGTCTTCTCCCCTGAAAATGTGACTGTTGTCAATTATTACCAATTGCAAATCTTGAGAACAACAGAAGAATAAACCATATGGTACACAGAATTAAAAAATATCCCCCTTTGGGATCGACATTTCCTCTATTTACTTTGGTAGAGTTGTTTTTTTATCCCAGGCACTAGGTGTTTGTGTTCTGGATACCAAGAAGCCCACTAGTAGCCACAGTGTCTTGAACTACATGTTTATAAGGACATCACTGAAGACAAAATCATATGTGATAGGCACTGCCAGTGAGCCAATCAAAAACTCCCACTATGTCTGATTATTTCTGGGGAAAATACTAGATTTGGGCAAGACATAATGGGAAAAGTCTAAAATAGATGTAGATGTTCCTTCTGGTTGAAGAGGTTTGTACTAGAGGATCTGAAGGTTCTTGACTGGACTATGATGAAATATGAACACTATAGCTTAGTCAGAAAAAGCTAGAAAGATCATTTTTCTAAAGGAAATGTATTTTCAATGGAAGTATAAACCAATTCTTTCGAAGTAAAGATGTCAAAAATAAAAAGCAGGATTTGCACACTAAATGTTAGTGAAGAACCATTCAATTTAATCTACTATAAAATAATGGTGATGGAATTGTGGCAATGAAATCCTTTAAAAGAGATGTAGTTTGTAAATAATCATTTTAAGACCAGTGATTTCATCTTTTAAAAATTGTTTTTAAGAGCTGCTTCACATCGGCTAAAAAAGATAAAAGAGAATAGTAGCTAAAAGATAAGGAGAATGGTTAGATACTCTAGAGAAGTATAGGAATATACACACATGTGTATGTGTGTACTCACTCTGTTCTTACACTGTTCTGTACGCACCTGCCTTTGGCCGCTGTCAGGACAGCACGCTGGCGTAAGTGAACTTGCAGTCTGAGCCAGACACCCAGTAAGTTCTTATTTATCTTTTCACACGTGCTTGCTCACCTGGCATCCGAGGGTACATGCTGATGCTATTACTCCCTCCTGACTGCCCAGTTCCTCCTTTTATGGTTATTGACATTTACCAAAAGTGATACATAGGAGAATTTGTGAGGTTCAGTTATCCTAGATCCACACGTCTGGTGTCCCCGTGCAAGGCCGTTCTCTTTAGACAAGAACTGGGGTAGCTGGGGCTGGGAACACATTTGAACCTGCCGTCCTTGCTTCAGAGCAAGAAACCTCCAGGAGAGAAGTCAGCGTTAGGATTTCAACATTTTAAAGCCCTACTGCGAGATCTGGAAGAGCTTGTCTACCAGAGCCCTAAGGCCCAAATGGAAGAGAAATCAGGAACTTTGGTTTAAGTTCTCTGCACAAAGCAGTGCTGGTTTTTCGTTGCTAAAACCCTGCAAGACAGATGTGAAGCAAAGCTGTACTTCAGCTGTGAAATGCCCAGGAAGAGAGCCGGGATGTCTTAAACCCTACTCGTGTCCTCTTTTAACATGATGGTATTTACTGTGTGGCTGTCCATCACAATCAAAAATGTTAAGCTCATGAAAGTAATTTCTTTCATTTTCAACTCGTGTTACAACAGAGGCTAATAAAAGCAGGTAAGCGAGCAGATGTAGGCATGAACCAAGACTTTTAGGTTCTAGCTTGCCCTTCTAAAAGGGGAAATTGCGTTCAGCGTTATGATTTACCCTGCAGCGTGGGAGCTTCCCTCAGTGCAGGCAGAGCTGCCCACTTTCCAAGCTGTACATTCAGGTCAGCTGGCTGTACAGCTACAGATGACACCGACGTGCGACTCGAAGTGGACCAGGGAATACCCTGTCTACTTTAAGAAAGTCGTGTCAGACGGCCAAGACTGGCGGTGCACAAATAGTGCATGGT
The DNA here is from genome assembly GCF_000703405.1 of Apaloderma vittatum. Taxonomy (NCBI): domain Eukaryota; kingdom Metazoa; phylum Chordata; class Aves; order Trogoniformes; family Trogonidae; genus Apaloderma; species Apaloderma vittatum. The sequence goes on along the minus strand of NW_009700830.1, from coordinate 66,393 downwards.
TTACTTCTTAGCCATGTTCCAGATCTGTACTCCTTCATACCTCACGGTCAATTCGAGGCTCCTTTTTCAATTCTACATTATACTTCTACTAGGTTCTGGTTTTCCAGTAGTGTGAACTGTCTCAATAATTTAATTTTTTTCCAAGATATTAATTTGGGAGTTTCTTTATGCTCAATTTGTAGCAAAGAAGTTCTGCTTTCAAGAGTGAATACAACTGAATGTTTAAAGTAATATATTTATTAATGTTTTCTTAAACTATCTGAGATGGAAATATATTGAAGCAGCTTCTAGTATGAGCCAGGAAATATGAATTATTTCAATTTATTATTCAAAAATCTATTATTATCCTTTGCACAACTAATCTTATTTGCTGTAATATATAATAGTAAATACATTTGCCATTGCTCTGATAGCATTTGTAGGCACTCAAAAGCCAGCAGGTACTTTTACCAAGCTACCATTTAAAAATGGATGACACAATCATTCATTTTAAAACATCAGTTGAATAAAAAATGTTATCAATATGACAGCCCCCATCCACACATGCACAAAAGACTTAATCAACCCTACATAGTTAAGACAACAGCAGTAAACAGAAAATACAAATATCTTTGTGTAGCTTTATATCTATCTCTATTTATGCAAAAAAAGTTACAGTGAAGATGAATGCACCTTAGTTTGGCTTTTCAAATTTAGCTACAGTATTTAGAAACATTTTACTCTGGATCCCTATATGTGGTACTTCAGCCTTCTCTATAAAATCTAGACTGTCTTAGGGAATTTGAATCTGGTTCTGCAAACCCATTGGCTTTTTTCTCTCTGTGCTGCCTTTCCCATATTTACAAACAATAGCAACCAGGCCTGCTTTTCCCTCCAGAGCTGGATTGACAGTGTTGCAAATTCAGGGCTCTTCTACTCCACTACTGAAATCAGTACATCAAGAAAAATATGTGCTAGAGTCACTTACATGAACTAGTTTGCTGGTGTGCTTAAATACTGCAAAGAAAGGAGATCTGTTACTTACTGTAATTGAATATTACAAATATCATCAATATTTTACTCCTATGACTGTTGATTCAGCATTTGCCTGCAGTACCCTGTCAGGACCTTCAGGTTAAAACCCACCCATTTTATCAACAGAAAGGCTTTGAATATGGCCACTCTAACTGTCAAGTTGTTTGCATCGATAAACAATGGTTTTTTGCCTTGCAGGTGGTACTGTGAAGGGAAGGAGCTTGAAAACTCACCAGACATTCAAATTATCCAGACAGGTGATCAGCACTCACTGGTTATTGTTGAAGCTTTTGAGGAGGATACAGGACGTTACTCGTGCTTTGCTTCAAACATCTATGGAACAGACTCCACTTCTGCAGAGATTTATATAGAAGGTAATGTTAGAATTGTTGCAGAAATCGGTTGTCGAAAGCAGCCACGCAGGGTTAAGATACAATTGTGTATTTTGTACGTTAACTGTAAAATAGATTCCTCACAAAAAAAATACACAGCAGGAAGTCAACGCTTTTTGTCATTATTAACATATTTGCAATCTCTCTGTGTAGTCCCCATCGGACAAGTGACTGCCTTCACATATAATTTGTGTTGTTTCCCAGAGATTTTGTGTATCTCACTGCAGGACTGAAGTCTAGAAATATTCAGGTTCTGATGCTATTTCACATTTTTCATCCGTGGTACTCTGCAGAAATATAAGAACCTCAACTTGGTGGCTAATTCTTATAAATCCCTTTTCTCTACAGTCTGAAACATAGCATAGCTTCATCCTAATCCATTACTGGGACCTCGTAACCAAAATGATATTTTACTTGCACCACAGATGCAATTACTGTCACTGAAAACAGTGGTACCATTCATAAATTAGAGCAGCTACCCTCCTTAAAACGAGGTTAATTTTGCTCTACTGTTACTCCTCTTTGGCATCTCTAATCTGCCAGCGAAAGGACAAATCCTTTTTTAGTATCTGCCCTGCCCCTGACACTACTGGGACATGTCTGCGCTTGGCAGGGATTTACTAGTTCTCGAAACTGGGGCCAAGGCCTTCTTTTATCGAACTCTGTGGATGGTGGGTGGAAGCTGCAGCTGATGGAGAAGCTCATTGGCAGGAACTGTGGAGAAAACGCAGATTCTCAATGCAGTGAAGGCTGAATCAGAAGCGTAAAACGTCTCAGCAAGACAGCTGTTAGTAAACAGAGCTACTATCTTCTCCAAACTGTGCTACAAGGCACAAGTTTAAGAATAACAGCTATGATTCCAGGTGTCTCTCTTTTTCCCCTGCCTTTTTTCTTAAAAAATGGTAGAATCAGATGCCTGAGAAGAAAACCTCTTACTTGATTCACAATAGTAATTACAGGCTAAACCATCCCAGTGGCATCTTAAAGAGATCCTGAAGAAGAGCCAGGTAAGCTTCCACTCTTGGATGCTTTTTTTTTCTCATTTCAGTCACATCTCATCCTAAATCTGCCTTATGCCAACACCAGTTCTGCACCTTACACAGTATGCAACACTGGTTCACTTCCACCGCAATGTGAACTTTGCGTTTATCACAGCTATATCATGTATATCCGCAGAATGCTCTAGAGGAAAATCAAATGAAGGTTTGTGTCATTTACAGATAAACTTCTCCAAAAAGCCCTCTGCTAAGTGGCGTTTTTTGCTTTTTCATAGGAGTGTCTTCTTCTGACTCTGAAGGTGAAATCAAAGACGAAATGGATCAGTAAGTTTAAAATCAGCTACATCTTCTGTAGTTCTTATAGTTAAAAAAACCCAACAAGTGTAGATATTCCACTTTCCATTCTTATTTTGCAATTTCCAATACCTTAGCCTTTTGTTGGGGGATTGTTTGGGTTGGGTTTTGTTTGTGTGCTTACTTGTTTGTTTTACAAATAGTATGGAAGAAATATACATTTGCTTGTGCATCTTCAGCTTGAGAATTGTAACTTTAATATTAAATATAAACATAAGAAGAAATATGTTTCCTTAGAGATTAAACTGCTAAAACTAATTCACTAGAACAGTTGCCTTTTGACTAGACCCAACTTAAATGCTGATTTAAGCACCTGACTTGGAAAAACAGTGTAGTGAGATTTCTTACATGAAAATATGATATGTCATGAAGTTTTTTGGCACAAGATGGCTATACACAGATTATTTAGATATAATATAAGGAAATGAATACATACAAACTAGAGTAAACTGAAATGATGGGAATGAAAGATGACTTAATTATAAAAAGAAAGAAAAGGTATCAGATGTAATCTAAAACCTGGGAAATAATTTCATTTTTCCTAAATGAAATCCATTCTCTGTGCATTTAGAACCCAATCCAATGCTGCTAAAATCCAGTCTTTCAGAAACAGTCTTTCC